>NC_090340.1:11330561-11395497 GCF_035084215.1 Heptranchias perlo
TCCACTACCTCTTATTTGTCATGCTGCTTGTCCGACATTGAGCACTGGATGAGCAGAAATTTCCTCCAACAAAACAATTTCCTCAACGAAGCCACCGTCTTCAATCCCTGCCACAAACTCCATTTCCTGGCCACCGTCACAGGTTGAACCAGACTATTTGCGACCATGGCATCCAATTTGACGTTGAGCTGAGCTTCCATCTCTAATATCGCCCGTCTCCATCCCTATCTCAGTCCATCTGCAACTGAAATCCATGCCTTTGTCACCCCAGAGTTAAAACTATTCCAATGCTCTTCCGGCTGGTCTCCCATCTTCCACTCTCTATATAAACTTCAGCTCAGTCAAAACTCTGTTTCCCATATCCGATCCTGAACCAAGTCCCGTTCACCCATCACCCCTGTGCTCGCTGACCTACATTGGCTCCCAGTCCCTCAACTACTCCACTTTAAAATTCCCATCCTTGTGTTCAAACCGCTCCATGGCCTCGCCCCCTCCCTATCTCTAACCTCCTCCTTCCCCACAACCCTCCAATTCTTGCCTCTTCTGCATCCGACTTCCTTCATCCCCACCATTGTCGGCCGTGCCTTCAGCTGCCTAGGCCCTACGTCTAAATCCCTCGCTAAACCTCTCCACTTCCTTCTGAGACCCTCCTTAAAATCTAGCTCTTTGATGAAGATTTTAATCTCCCATTCCTAATATCTCCTCTTTTGACTCAACATCCATTTTTGTCAGATTACACCTCTATAACGAGCTTTGGTTGGGGGGGGGGGGGGGGGTTCTCTACATTAAAGGCACCACATAAATGCAAGTTATTATAGACGGTCAATACAAATCTGAAATCAGCAATTAAGGCTTTTAAACGTTAGCAAGAACCCCACTCTGGATTTCAGCCAGCACCATTTGAGTGAAGTTAATGGTGGGTGGGTGACATTTCCATTCTGGAGGTCGTGTGAGTGTGCACGGTTGGCAGCCAGGATCGCCTGCTGGGAGCGTCAATCGAAGGTTTGGACGCACACTGTCCACAATTTCTCAACCCTTCAAATCAATAATCGGAAAACTGTGGGCAGCACCCGGCACCCGCCTGAATCCCCAATTGGTGCGACCAGCAGGGGATCTCCCCACTCCAGGCAGTGTGCACTGATAAAATTACCCCCCCCCCCCCACCCCACCAGGCAGTCTGCAGTGATAAAATTACTTCCCCTCCCCCCCCACCACAAACCAGGCAGTGTGCACTGATAACATTCCCCCCCCCACACACACCTTTTATTGGCATTGTGTACTCAAAAAATGACCCCCTCCCCTTTTACAGGCAGTGTGCACTGATAAAATTCTTCCTCCCCAAGGCAGTGTGCACTGATGAAATTACCCCCTTTCCCCCACCCCAAGGCAGTGTGCACTAATAAAATTACTCCCCACCCCCTCCACCCCCACAAAGCAGTATGCACTGATAAAATTACCCCCCTCCCCTTTTACAGGCAGTGTGTACTGATAAAATAAATCCCCCCTCCCCAAGGCAGTGTGCACTGATAAAATAACCCGCCACCACTACCATCCACGCCCCAACCAAAGGCAGTGTGCACTGAAAAAATTATCCCCCCCACCCAAACCCAGGCAGTGTGCATTGATAAAATTACTCCCCCCCTCCCCCCCCACCGCAGTGCGCACTGATCAAATTACCCCACTCACTCCGCTATGACGACTTAGTCTGTGCAGATTCTGTTACCTCGAAACCTGGGCTGTGTCTGGAGAGAGTATTTGGAGCAGCGTAATGTAATGCTGTGTGAAGTACTCATGGCTACAGATCTGTCACTAGAGATGGGCGCAATTTAACATGATGAGTTAAGTATCACATAGCACTGAAGTGAATTAGTTTGAGTATGGTTTTTTCCAATAAGTCCAGTGACAGTATAGTACAGGGCTAGATTGGCTAGAATTCTTCATCCTACCCCATTCAAAATAATAATTATGGGGCATATTTGTACACATACAAGAATAGCTTGTTAGAATCTGACTATGAACCACCTTCTCATTTCTGTTTCAAGGCTGCAGCAGCTTTTATCCAAAGCCAACACTTTCCATCACTGGTTACATAAATCTCTGCAACTTCTGTCAAGGGCTCGTACGTGATCTTCTCGAGTAGGAATATATTTTGTTGGCATGAATACAAAAGATAAAAGGTTCACGGCACTCAGAGCAGGGGCCTGTCACTCTGCTTTTTGAAAGCTGTGTACCATGTACTTTTATCAAACACCAGCCATCAGACATGCTCTCACCCATCCAACAAAATCAATTTCAAAGAGGACAAGGGAAAGGTTTCAAAGAATTGCAGTGCTTGACTCAATGCTCCCTCTGAAGTTCCTACTGAGTATATATCCAAGCAGATCCTGAAACGGATCCACAATATCATCAATCACTCCCGGTGCTGTGTATATCGCAGCAGGCTCTCCTGAAATAGATCCACAATATCGTCAGTCACTCCGGGTGCTGTGTCTATTGCAAGAAAATCAAAAGGTTAGTATGCAGGTGCAGCAGGTGATCAAGAAGGCGAACGGAATGTTGGCTTTTATTGCTAGGGGGATAGAATATAAAAACAGGGAGGTATTGCTGCAGTTATATAAGGTATTGGTGAGACCGCACCTGGAATACTGCATACAGTTTTGGTGTCCGTACTTAAGAAAAGACATACTTGCTCTCGAGGCAGTACAAAGAAGGTTCACTCGGTTAATCCCGGGGATGAGGGGGTGGACATATGAGGAGAGGTTGAGTAGATTGGGACTCTACTCATTGGAGTTCAGAAGAATGAGAGGCGATCTTATTGAAACATATAAGATTGTGAAGGGGCTTGATCGGGTGGATGCGGTAAGGATGTTCCCAAGGATGGGTGAAACTAGAACTAGGGGGCATAATCTTAGAATAAGGGGCTGCTCTTTCAAAACTGAGATGAGGAGAAACTTCTTCACTCAGAGGGTGGTAGGTCTGTGGAATTTGCTGCCCCAGGAAGCTGTGGAAGCTACATCATTAAATAAATTTAAAACAGAAATAGACAGTTCCCTGGAAGTAAAGGGAATTAGGGGTTACGGGGAGCGGGCAGGAAATTGGACATGATTTTAGATTTGAGGTTAGGACCAGATCAGCCATGATCTTATTGAATGGCGGAGCAGGCTCGAGGGGGCCGATTGGCCTACTCCTGCTCCTATTTCTTATGTTCTTATGCTCTTATATCAGAGCAGGCCCTCCTGAAACGCTTCTACAATATCGTCAGTCACTCCCGGTTCCGTCTATATTTTCTTTATTCGTTCATGGGATGTGGGTGTCGCTGGCGAGGCCAGCATTTATTGCCCATCCCTAACTGCCCTTGAGAAGGTGGTGGTGAGCCGCCTTCTTGAACCACTGCAGTCCGTGTGGTGAAGGTTCTCCCACAGTGCTGTTAGGAAGGGAGTTCCAGGATTTTGACCCAGCGACGATGAAGGAACGGCGATATATTTCCAAGTCGGGATGATGCAAGACAACGTGCAGGTGGTGTTGTTCCCATGTGCCTGCTGCCCTTGTCCTTCTAGGTGGTAGAGGTCGCGGGTTTGAGAGGTGCTGTCGAAGAAGCCTTGGCGAGTTGCTGTAGTGCATCCTGCAGCCACTGTGCGCGGTGGTGGAGGGAGTGAATGTTTAGGGTGGTGGATGGGGTGCCAATCAAGCAGGCTGCTTTGTCCTGGATGGTGTCGAGCTTCTTCAGTGTTGTTGGAGCTGCACTCATCCAGGCAAGTGGAGAGTATTCCATCACACTCCTGACTTGCGCCTTGTAAATGGTGGAAAGGCTTTAGGGAGTCAAAAGGTGAGTCACTCGCCGCAGAATACCAGCCTTTGACCTGCTCTTGTAGCCACAGTATTTATGTGGCTGGTCCAGTTAAGTTTCTGGTCAATGGTGACCCCCAGAATGTTGATGGTGGGGGATTTGGTGATGGTCATGCCATTGAATGTCAAGGGGAGGTGGTTAGACTCTCTCGTCGGAGATGGTCATTGCCTGGCACTTGTCTGGCGCGAATGTTACTTGCCACTTATCAGCCCAAGCTATATCGGAGCAGGCCCTGCCCAAACAGTTCTACAATATCGTCAGTCATCCTGGTGCTGTTTTTAAGAGGTGCAGCCCTCCTAAAACCGTTCTATAATCATCAGCCCTCTTGGCATATTTACAGGGGAAGTTGGGTGCCTTTCCACACCTCAGGCCCACTATGAAAAATGACACGGCCACGTTTTAAAGTCACAAATTGCAATTATTTTCCACACTTGGGCTGTCATGATACAGAATGATACAGCACAGAAGTAGGTCATTTGGCCCATCGTGCCTATGTTGTCTTTTTCAGAACACTATCCAATTAGTCCCCCCCCCTGCTCTTTCCCCATAGCCCTGTAAATTTTTCCCTTTCAAGTATTTATCCAATTCCCTTTTGAAAGTTACGATTGAATCTGCTTCCACCACCCTTTCGGGCAATGCATTCCAGATCATAACTCGCTGCATAAAATTTTTTTCCTCATGTTGCCTCTGGTTCTTTTGCCAATTACCCTAAATTCGTGTCTTCTAGTTACTGACCCTGCTGCCACTGGAAACCGTTTCTCCTCATTTTCTCTATCAAAACCCTTCGTGATTTTGAACTCCTCTATCAAATCTCCTCTTAACCTTCTCTGTTCGAAGGAGAACAGCCCCAGCTTCTCCAGTCTCTCCATACAACGGAAGTCCTTCATCCTTGGCACCATTCTAGTAAATCTCCTCTGCACCCTCTCTAAGACCTTGTTATCCTTCCTGAAGTGTGGTGCCCAGAATTGGACACAGTACTCCAGCTGGGGCCTAACCAGTGATTTATAAAGGTTTAACATAACGTCCTTGCTTTTTGTACTCCTTATCATTTTATAAAGCCAAGGTTCCTGTATGGCTTTTTAACAGCCTTCTCAACTTGTCTTGCCACCTTCAAGGACTTGTGTATGTATACCCCCAGATCTCTCTGTTCCTGGACCCCATTTAAAATTGTACCATTTAGTTTGTCTTGCCTCTCCTCATTCTTCCTACCGAATTGCATCACTTTACACTTCTCTCAAATTTCATCTGCCATGTGTCCACCTCCATTCCACCAGCCTGTCTATGTCCTCCTGAAGTCGTACACAAGAGGGCAATGGTGCTTGCCTGGGCAGTGCCACACCCCTTACAGCATCTTCTACAATGATTTGTTTGAACAGTGAATAATCACAACTAGGCTTGAATGTTTCCACAAGCCTGCAATTGTTGGAGTCCTGAAGATCCAGGAAGTTTGGGAAGGGGGTGTGGGGAACCCTATTAAATTGATCAATCCTTCCTAAAATCTGGGTATAGATTTTCAATACTTTAATGAATTTCACAGGGTCCTCTTGAATCAGGAACTCCACACAACAAAATCAGTCCTTCAAAGACAGTTATTGTAATCGTACAGGGGAACACCACAGGGCTTTGAAATACATTCAATCTTTTCACCATACAGAATTTTTAAAAATGTCATTTTTTTTAATATTAAAAGGCACTGACTAAGGGAATGACGACAAAATATTCCTGTCTGCTGACGGCACACTGTTGCATGGAACCAACCCAACCACCTCACATCTTTAAAGCATCAAAGAAACTGGGTGACTCGCTGGTGGCAAACTTGATGACACTAAACCAGGGGGCATGTCCTTCATACAAAATGTCTCCAAACTAATGCGGAATCCCACCCCTTTGCAGGTTCAGGAGCTGGCTTCAGATACCTTGCTGTACACATCACACAGAAACTCGCCACTGCTTCTTCCCGTTCCCAACTTGAACAGCATGTACTCCAGTCGAACCAATTGGACCAACCCACACCCATCAATCTGGAGTACAGTCAAAAGAAAGACTTGCATTTTTATAGGGCCTTTCACAACCTCAGGACATCCCAAAGCACTTTACAGCCAATGAAGCACTTTTGAAGTGCAGTCAATTATAATGTAGGAAGCGCGATGTAGACACAGCAAGATCCCACAAACAGCAGTGTGATAAATGACCAGATAATCTGTTTTTAATGATGCTGGTTGAGAGATAAATATCAGCCAGAACACCGGGGAGAACTCCCCCCTGCTCTTCTTCGAAATAGTGCCATGGGACCCTTTCACGTCCACCTGGGAGGGCAGACTGGGCTCGGTTTAACGTCTCGTCCAAAAGACGGCCACCCCGACAGTGCAGCGCTCCCTCAGTACTGACCCCCCGACAGTGCAAGCGCTCCCTCAGTGCTGACCCCCCGACAGTGCAGCGCTCCCTCAGTACTGACCCCCCCGACAGTGCAGCGCTCCCTCAGTACTGGACCCCCCGACAGTGCAGCGCTCCCTCAGTGCTGACCCCCCGACAGTGCAGCGCTCCCACAGTGCTGACCCCCCCCCCCCCCCCCGACAGTGCCTGCGCTCCCTCAGTGCTGACCCCCCGACAGTGCAGCGCTCCCACAGTGCTGACCCCCCCCCCCCCGACAGTGCAGCGCTCCCTCAGTGCTGACCCCCCCCCCCGACAGTGCAGCGCTCCCTCAGTGCTGACCCCCCCCCCCGACAGTGCAGCGCTCCCACAGTACTGACCCCCCCGACAGTGCAGCGCTCCCTCAGTGCTGACCCCCCCCGACAGTGCAGCGCTCCCTCAGTACTGACCCCCCCGACAGTGCAGCGCTCCCCAGCAGTACTGACCCCCCCCCCCCCCCCGACAGTGCAGCGCTCCTCAGTACTGACCCCCCCGACAGTGCAGCGCTCCCACAGTACTGATCCCCCCCGACAGTGCAGCGCTCCCCACAGTACTGACCCCCCCCCCCCCCCCGACAGTGCAGCGCTCCCTCAGTACTGACCCCCCCCGACAGTGCAGCGCTCCCCACAGTACTGACCCCCCCCCCCCCCCCGACAGTGCAGCGCTCCCACAGGTACTGACCCCCCCCCCCCCCCGACAGTGCAGCGCTCCCACAGTACTGACCCCCCCCCCCCCCCCCGACAGTGCAGCGCTCCCTCAGTACTGACCCCCCCCCCCCCCCCCCCGACAGTGCAGCGCTCTCCCACAGTACTGACCCCCCCCCCCCCCACCCCCCGACAGTGCAGCGCTCCCTCAGTACTGACCCCCCCCCCGACAGTGCAGCGCTCCCACAGTACTGACCCCCCCCCCCCCCCCCCCCACCGACAGTGCAGCGCTCCCCACAGTACTGACCCCCCCCCCCCCCCGACAGTGCAGCGCTCCCACAGTACTGACCCCCCCCCCCCCCCACCCCCCGACAGTGCAGCGCTCCCTCAGTACTGACCCCCCCTCCCGACAGTGCAGCGCTCCCACAGTACTGACCCCCCCCCCCCCCCCGACAGTGCAGCGCTCCCTCAGTACTGACCCCCCCCCCCCCCCCCCCCCCCGACAAGTGCAGCGCTCCCTCAGTACTGACCCCCCCCCCCCCCCCCCCCCGACAGTGCAGCGCTCCCACAGTACTGACCCCCCCCCCCCCCCCCCCCGACAGTGCAGCGCTCCCTCAGTACTGACCCCCCCCCCCCCCCCCCGACAGTGCAGCGCTCCTTCAGTACTGACCCCCACCCCCCCGACAGTGCAGCGCTCCCACAGTACTGACCCCCCCCCCCCCCCCGACAGTGCAGCGCTCCCTCAGTACTGACCCCCCCCCCCCCCCCCGACAGTGCAGCGCTCCCACAGTACTGACCCCCCCCCCCCCGACAGTGCAGCGCTCCCTCAGTACTGACCCCCCCCCCCCCCCCCCCGACAGTGCAGCGCTCCCACAGTACTGACCCCCCCCCCCCGACAGTGCAGCGCTCCCACAGTACTGACCCCCCCCCCCCCCCCCGACAGTGCAGCGCTCCCACAGTACTGACCCCCCCCCCCCCCCCCGACAGTGCAGCGCTCCCACAGTACTGACCCCCCCCCGACAGTGCAGCGCTCCCACAGTACTGACCCCCCCCCCCCCCCCCCGACAGTGCAGCGCTCCCACAGTACTGACCCCCCCCCCCCCCGACAGTGCAGCGCTCCCACAGTACTGACCCCCCCCCACCCCCCCCGACAGTGCA
Organism: Heptranchias perlo; assembly: GCF_035084215.1. Taxonomy (NCBI): domain Eukaryota; kingdom Metazoa; phylum Chordata; class Chondrichthyes; order Hexanchiformes; family Hexanchidae; genus Heptranchias; species Heptranchias perlo. The sequence goes on from NC_090340.1 coordinate 11,338,620, forward strand.
GCGCTCCCACAGTACTGACCCCCCCCCCCCCCCCGACAGTGCAGCGCTCCCACAGAGTCCTGGCTCAGTTTTTCCTCTAACGTAAATCAGTCTCCAGAAAAGACTCAAGAATGTAACCTCGACATCAACAGGAGTCGCTGGCCATGGACTGTATAAGCTTCTGACTGCCAGAACGGTCTCGACTGTAAATGTTGCAGGTCAGTGTGGCCAGTGTGAAGTCCACCGGCTGACGGGCTAGGCCTGAAACGCAGCTGTGTCCTTCACAGTCTCAAAAACACTGCCAACCAAAACCATAAAACTGCTCAGTGTTTATTGAATTTACCCTCTGCAGATCAAATGGGCTTAGATTCAAAGTATTCGAGATTTCTCTCCCCTCCCCCCCCGACCAAACCCTGGGCAATTGTAACACCCAACTATCCTCTGGGGCTCCTCGACACGCTAAACTCAGCACAGACCAGGCATCAAACCTTCTGGTCAGCATGGCTCAGTGCCGCACCAGCTGCTCCACACAGTGGCGACTGGCTTCGCTATTACATGGAATTTTTATTACATTGTATGTGTTGTCTACTTCTGCTGTAGATGGAACTTTCTCCCAGGCTACAGAACTGAAACGCCTGCCAAGGGACTCAACGGGGAGATACAAACACCTTTAATGTATGTACAGTTCTGCATTCACTCAATCAAGAAAAGGTTAATAGTTCCCCTGCTCATAGTGAGGGAGGTTAATGCAGCAAATGGAACACCGTCACCAAGCGTCAGCATCAAGCCGACAACAGAGCTGGCTGGAGTCGAGCTCCCTCCACACCGTCCCGCTGATAGACCTGACCGGGGGCGCCCCCTACTGCACGGATATGACACTGCCATTTCCTACGCAAGCCAACTTCCTTAGTTTCCAGGTAGAGACTGTAACAGTGGCAATTTAAGGGGCATTTCCGTGCAATGGGCCATTCTCCACCAGCTAGACATTGCCCCAGACTCTCGTCCTCAGATCATTACAGCTGGGAGAAAGAGGCATCTATCCCATCAGTCGGGAATAGATATCGGCCCAGGTCCCAGCTAACAACTCCCCAGATATTAAATGTTTAAACCGTGGATTCTCTCACAGTTCAACCCCTCCACCAGTGAGCCTGTTGTGGCCGCACGCGCGGGGAGGGTGGCGCGGGGGGGGGGGGGGGGGGGGGGGGGGAGGAGGCGCGGGCAAGGGGCTAGCGTTAAAGACTTCTCAGTAACAGGCATGCATGCACGAAAGAGAAAAGAAAGGAACTTGCCTTTATGTAGCCCCTTATCACTCTACTCAGATTATCCCACAGTGGCCCACGGCACAGGGAGGGCCCCGGCAGACACAGTTTGCCCAATAAGGTAGTCACCTCCGCCCAAACTAAACAAACACAGTCACACGTGTATCGGTGATGTTTTTTACAAATTGACAGCCAGACCATGAAGGACTGAATATTTTTAGTTGCTTATAAACTTTATTTGCTGGGATTCAGATTATACTCAATGCATCCCTCTCACAAAAATTCACAACCTCTCCCCAAGCCTACTTCCTTATATATCGGAGCCCGAGAGCTCCCAATTGCTCATGCACCTGAGCTTAATCATTCATCAATTGGTGTGATTCATTTATATACAATTAACAACATCTGAACAAAATGAACTCAGGACAGCACAGAGCTTGGAATGGGCTGTCCTTTGAATTCGCAGGCTGACACTAACCTGCAGTTTGACTGTTGACCTGGACAGCAGTCTGGTTACAACGGAGTCAGACAGAGCACGATCTGCACAAACTGGGCTGAGATTGTTTCAATTGCCCCGTATACAAGAGACCGGCATATGTGAGCCAGCTTTGGTGTAAAATTCGGTTCCCACATCCCGACAGGTGACCCGCAGAACCAGTTACACAGGTCCGCAAGTCAGCCCCCAGGATAAGGAAGCATCAACGCCGGTAGCAAGTTCACGGACAACGGTCTCCCAGAATCCTGGAGACTGAGCCACATCAGGAGATATTAGGACAGGTGACCAAAAGCTTGGTCAAAGAGGTGGGTTTTAAAAGGAGCATCTTAAAGGAGGGGAGAGGGGATTAGGGCCTAGGCAACTGAAGGCATGGCTGCCAATGGTGGTGCGATTAACATTGGAGATGCGCAGAGATCTCGGAGGGTTGACAGGCTGGAGGAGGTTACAGAGATAGGGAGGAGCGAGGCCATGGAAGGATTTGAAAACAAGGATGAGAATTTTAAAATAGTGGCGTTGCCTGATCGGGAGCCAATGAAGGTCAGCAAGCACAGGGGTGTGATGGGAGAATGGGACTTGGTGCAAGTTAGGATACGGACAGCAGAGTTTTGGATGAGCTGAAGTTTACGGAGGGTGAAAGATGTGAGGCCGGCCAGGAGAGTGTTGGAATAGTCAAGTCCCGAGGTAACAAAGGCATGGATGAGGGTTTCAGCAGCAGATGGGCTGAGGCAGGGGCAGAGATGGGCGATGTTAGAGGTGGAAGTAGGCAGTTTTGGAGAGTCAAGTTAGCAAGTACGACAGGCCTATGGGGAATCTTAGCGTGCAATAAAGTACAAAGTAAATACGATCCTGTACAAAGCGAAAAGGGGGTGCAAAGAAAAGAAAGCAAAGATAATTGGAGACCAACATTAAACTGAAATTTAAAAGCAAGGTACGTGATAGAATTAGGGCTAACAATATTTAAGATCACCGTGAGGAATATAGAAAGTGTAGTTTGGAAGTGAGAAGTGGAGGTTAGTAGGGCTAAAAGGGAATATGAAAAAATGAACAGATAATATAAAAGGGAACAGTGAGGGCTTTTAGAAGCATATTAAATGTAAAAGAATAATTAGAGAATGCAGGGGCTGAAGAGAAGTTTCAGTGTGCAGAATGAAGATCTGGCAGAGATATTAAATAAATATCGTGTCAGTTTCTGCAAATGATGGTGAAAGAGAGAATGCAGCTGTACTAGAGGAGGATATCGAAAAACTGTTCGAGAAAGAAAGAAAAAGTGCTGTTCAGTTCCTCAGGACGTCCCAAAGTGCTTTGTCGCCAATTAATTACTTCTGAAGTAATTTAAGAGGAAGCTAGATAAGTGTAAGAGGGATAAAGGAATAGAAGGTTATGCTGATAGGATGAGATGAAGTAGGGTGGGAGGAGGCTCAAAAGGAGTATAAAAACTGGCAGAGACCTGTTGGGCCGAATGGCCTGTTTCTGTGCTGTACATTCTATGTATATGTAAGTGTAGTTACGTAGACAAACGTGACACAGCCAGGTCTCACAAACAGCTAGAAGAACGAGCAGTTAATCTGTTTAATGGTGATGCTTGAGGCCTAAATGTTTTCCAGAGAGAACTCCCTGCTCTTCAAACAGTGGAGAGATCTTTTACACCCACCTAAAAAAGTGGGCGGAATCTCAGTTTAGCACCTCATCCGAAAGGCGGCACTTCCTACAGTGCAGCATTCCCTCAGTACTGCACTGGAGCGTCAGCCTAGATTACATATTCAAGTCCGAGAGTGGGGCTTGAACCCACAACCTCTGACTCAGAGGTGAGAGTGTTGCCCACTGAGCCGACCCAAGACCAACAAGAAACAGCTCCTGCGCCCCTGATCACTGGTGACCCACGCTGGAGAGCACGTGTGTGGCGATCGGTTGAAGACAGTTTCCGACTCAGCTGTGATGCACCCCATGGTAACAAGGCCTTCCTGGACACATTGTCTAGATTCATACAGGGGAGATGGCTGCCACAGCGTGATACCAGAGAAAGCACATGGCAACAGTGTCTTCAGGTGGTAGGGGCGGGGAGTTGGAGTTGTTGCCAAATGCATTTCGGACTGGAGTCAGTCTGAACTCTCATTCCAAAATTAACCAGTTTCTATTTATTTAACAACAACTTGCATCACAGGAGTGATTATCAAACAAAATTTGACACCGAGCCACATAAGGAGATATTAGGACAGGTGACCAAAATCTTGGTCAAAGAAGTAGGTTTTAAGGAGCATCTTAAAAGGAGAGAGGTGGAGAGGCGGAGAGGTTTCGGGAGGGAATTCCAGAGCTTAGGGCCTAGGCAGCTGAAGGCACAGCCGCCAATGGTGGAGCCATTAAAATCGGGGATGCGCAAGAGGCAAGAATTGGAGGAGCGCAGAGATCTGAGGGTTGTAGGGCTGGAGGAGGTTGCAGAGATAGGGAGGGGCGAGGCCATGGAGGGATTTGAAAAAAACGATGAGAATTTTATTTAACCACAGTAAGAAAGGACACTATCAGTACGCAGCGATCACTTACGGTCAGAGGAGTCCTTGTAACTGGAGTGCGACTCGTCAGCAGTGCCGTCCAGCTGATGTAGTGTAATCTGTCGGGTAATGTCACCGTCATCCTCGGGCATGATCAACTTCATCAGGGTCTGGTTACACACGTTGGCTACCTCTTTAATACCTGGACTTTGGGTTAAGGAGCCAGCACACAGGGATGTAAATAAAGCATGACAGTGATCTACACCAAACAATAAAGCACAGGACCGAGAGCGATCTACAATCCTGACAACACAGGACCGAGGGATATCTCCAGTCCCCAATACAACACAGGACCGAGAGCGATCTCCAGTCCCCAATACAACACAGGACCGAGAGCGATCTCCAGTCCCCAATACAACACAGGACCGAGAGCGATCTCCAATCCCCAATACAACACAGGACCGAGAGCGATCTCCAATCCCCAATACAACACAGGACCGAGAGCGATCTCCAATCCCCAATACAACACAGGACCGAGAGCATTCTACAGTCCCCAATACAACACAGGACCGAGAGCGATCTCCAGTCCCCAATACAACACAGGACCGAGAGCGATCTCCAATCCCCAATACAACACAGGACCGAGAGCGATCTCCAGTCTCCAAAACAACACAGGACCGAGAGCGATCTCCAATCCCCAATACAACACAGGACCGAGAGCGATCTCCAGTCTCCAAAACAACACAGGACCGAGAGCGATCTCCAATCCCCAATACAACACAGGACTGAGGGATATCTCCAGTCCCCAATACAACACAGGACCAAGAGCGATCTCCAGTCCCCAATACAACACAGGACCGAGAGCGATCTACAGTCGCCAATACAACACAGGACCGAGGGATATCTACAGTCCCCAATACAACACAGGACCGAGAGCGATCTCCAGTCCCCAATACAACACAGGACCGAGAGCGATCTCCAGTCCCCAATACAACACAGGACCGAGAGCATTCTACAGTCCCCAATACAACACAGGACCGAGGGATATCTACAGTCCCCAATACAACACAGGACCGAGGGATATCTACAGTCCCCAATACAACACAGGACCGAGGGATATCTACAGTCCCCAATACAACACAGGACCGAGAGCGATCTCCAGTCCCCAATACAACACAGGACCGAGAGCATTCTACAGTCCCCAATACAACACAGGACCGAGAGCGATCTACAGTCCCCAATACAACACAGGACCGAGAGCGATCTACAGTCCCCAATACAACACAGGACCGAGAGCGATCTCCAGTCTCCAAAACAACACAGGACCAAGAGCGATCTCCAGTCTCCAATACAACACAGGACCGAGAGCGATCTCCAGTCTCCAAAACAACACAGGACCGAGAGCGATCTCCAGTCCCCAATACAACACAGGACCGAGAGCATTCTGCAGTCCCCAATACAACACAGGACCGAGGGATATCTACAGTCCCCAATACAACACAGGACCGAGGGATATCTACAGTCCCCAATACAACACAGGACCAAGAGCGATCTCCAGTCCCCAATACAACACAGGACCGAGAGCATTCTGCAGTCCCGAGAGCAACGACAGTCCCGATACAACAAAGGACCGAGAGCAATCGACAGTCCCCAATACAACACAGGACCGAGAGCAATCTACATCAGCCGACCCAACACAGGACTGAGAGCCACAGTTCCAGTTAACCTTCTGGCCAAGATGTTGCTGGCAGGGAACTTGGCAATAGTAGCCCCATTGATGGTCAGGGGAAGGTGACTGAAGCTTCTCATCAGAGGTGGTCATTTCCTGGCGCTTGCCTGGTGCGATTGTTACCTGCCATTTAGCAGCCCAAACCTGGATGTTATCCAAGTCCCGCTGTAGGTTGGCCTGGGCTATTTCATTATCAGAATTGTGAATGAAGCTGAACACTGCAGAACTGTCAGCAAACAGTCCCACTCCTGACCTAATGACAGAGGAAAGGTCACTGATAGAGCAGCTGATGATGGTTGGGCTGCGGATGTTGCCTTGAGGAAATCCTTCAGTAATGTCTGGGGATTGTAATGACTGGTTGTGGCTATTGGAAACCATACTCCTGAGCATCTCAGCATTCAAGGCAGGGTCAGTGTGCTGCAGACTCCCATCACAAGTCCATTACCACTTTGCTCAACAGCACAGTCATTAGAGTTTTGAAAATGGACACATTATATTCGAATATGTTGGAACAAAGTTACTGATAATATTTAGCTGCACAAGAGTCTGCACGGCACACACCTGCTGACAAGACCTGGCTTTGTCTCTTCATTTTACTGTAACTGAATGAGTTGGGATCCGTTCTGCCACACAGCACCCATAATGGAAGATTTCTGTTCCTCCATTCCCCCCACCCCCTCCATACCAGAGTCAGGTAATGCTGTGAGGTTGGGCTACCTTCAAGTGCAAGAGGGGCCCTTGTAACATCCGTCTACTCCACTCGAGGGGATGCCCGGCCTCCTGTCAGCACCATCCGGTGACAGGGCTGAGAAAGCAACTCAGCACAGTTGCTGCTGGCCTGTACCTGGTGCCACCTTTGCCTCATTCCTAACACCACTGTGCACAATCACACAACCAAGTGCGCACAGAGACGTCACCACAGCATGCTGCGTACAATTACAGGACTAAGTGCGCACAGCGGTGTCACCACAGCATGCTGCGTACAATTGCAGGACTAAGTGCGCACAGCGGTGTCACCACAGCATGCTGCGTACAATTGCAGGACCAAGTGCGCACAGCGGTGTCACCACAGCATGCTGCGTACAATTACAGGACCAAGTGCGCGCGCAGTGGTGTCACCACAGCATGCTGCGTACAATTACAGGACTAAGTGCGCACACAGTGGTGTCACCACAGCATGCTGCGTACAATTACATGACCAAGTGCGCACACAGCGGTGTCACCACAGCATGCTGCGTACAATTACAGGACCAAGTGCGCACACAGTGGTGTCACCACAGCATGCTGCGTACAATTACATGACCAAGTGCGCACACAGCGGTGTCACCACAGCATGCTGCGTACAATTACATGACCAAGTGCGCACACAGCGGTGTCACCACAGCATGCTGCGTACAATTACAGGACCAAGTGCGCACACAGTGGTGTCACCACAGCATGCTGCGTACAATTACAGGACTAAGTGCGCACAGCGGTGTCACCACAGCATGCTGCGTACAATTACAGGACCAAGTGCGCACAGCGGTGTCACCACAGCATGCTGCGTACAATTACAGGACCAAGTGCGCACAGCGGTGTCACCACAGCATGCTGCGTACAATTACAGGACCAAGTGCGCACACAGCGGTGTCACCACAGCATGCTGCGTACAATTACAGGACTAAGTGCGCACAGCGGTGTCACCACAGCATGCTGCGTACAATTACAGGACCAAGTGCGCACAGCGGTGTCACCACAGCATGCTGCGTACAATTACAGGACCAAGTGCGCACACAGTGGTGTCACCACAGCATGCTGCGTACAATTACAGGACCAAGTGCGCACACAGTGGTGTCACCACAGCATGCTGCGTACAATTACAGGACTAAGTGCGCACACAGTGGTGTCAGTTTCATGAATTGGGAGGTGGAGGGAGGGGTAATGGAGCAAAAGGCTCACGATTCCCAGTGTGTCAGCAGGTGGCAGAAGGTTACAGTGACTGTACGACGACGTAAATAAGACAGAAGTAACTCCTTTCAAGCCAGAATGACACTATGTGGATATAATGTGCGAAACGACTGGGGCTTTTTGTGCAATTTCTCCACGGGGGAATGGCACTAGATTTAGGGATTGTCTGACAAATCCCACGATTGGTGACTGGGTTAAAACAAAGAAACCGAAGAGTAAAAGAATTAATCTGTGGGTCGTGCCAAAAGAGGCACTACTATAAGAACTGCACACTGTTGTTTCGCACTAGGTCTATAACAGCTGAGGTTTGTGGTGGATAGCATGTGTGTTTAGCTATTTGACTGGTGAAAAGGATACTCTTCTTCCTGTCATCGTAGGAGAGGCAGGGCAGGACGGCTGTCAGGATTCCTGAAGAGTAAGGCAGCATCACACGGCCAGCTAACTGGATGAACTCCCTCATCCATGTCATTGCTGTCAGCTGAATCAAATCATCTGTGGGAAGCAAAAAAAAACAGGAGAGGAAGTTTCACCACGATTCAAACAGCACTCTGACTCGAGAGGAACAACCTTCGTTAACAAAAGCTAACATCTGCATGATTTAGAAAGAGCCATACGCAACATTTTAGATTGTGAGCGTGCACGTTTTTCTGATCTGGATGAAAATCAGTGCTGAGGAATGGAATGGCCCACATTTCAGGAATAGCCTGACAAGCACTCTCGGGTCAGGTAAAGCACGGTTAGAGTAAAACACCCTGCACTTGGCCTGAACTCAGAAAAGCACCAAATAACTGGTGATTGGAGATTGGCTAATTAAAGGCCCAAACCAAGTCCCCAGTTATTATATAAATGGGGTCTGAGATCAACATAAGTCAGAACAATTGTGTCCTTTATTTTTATTTCCCAAACCAGCCAGAACGAGCTATGATTCAGTATAAATTTGTGTCAACGTGTGAACAGTTTTATGATATGGATTCACAGCCACTAGGAACTGGGCTGAGGCTACCCAACTCATTTCACGTGTACCCTTACAGCCAGTAAAGAGAACAGACTTTCTTCCCATCAGGCAGATCTGGATTAAAACCCAGGCCCCCGAGGTGAAAGGACAGTTTGTTTAACCCACTGCACCATTTACCTCTGCAGCCATTTCCATATTACACGGTCAACATTCATTCAGCATGAAATGTCTTTATAGGAATCTACTGTTACCTTAACACAACACTTACAAGTTTTCTTGATTCCTTGAGATAAAATTTTAATAATACGTTTTTGTTCAGTAAATGCAATCAATGAACAACCAGAGATATGAGAAAGGAATAATTATTCTTCTGAGATCAAGACTGCAATTCATGTCAGGCCATATTTATGTAACAATTGAGAACTCAGTGGTGAGAATGTGGAACCGGCTACTACATGGCTATTACTACATGGAGCGAATAGCATAGATTCATTTAAGGGGAAGCTAGATAAATACATGAGGGAGAAAGGAATAGAAGGTTATGCTGACAGGGTGAGATGAAGTAAATGGAGTGGGAGGGGGCTCGTGTGGAGCATAAATATCAGAGACACCTGTTGGGCTGAATGACCTGTTGCACTGTCATTAAAAATCCAACTGGTTCACCGATGTTCTTTAGGGAAGGAGTCCTGCCGTCCTTACCCGGTCTGGCCTATATGTGACTCCAGTCCCACGCCAATAATGACTCTTAACTGTCCTCTGAAGTGGCCTAGCAAGACAATCAGTCATATCAAACTGCTACAAAGACCCACCACCACCACCTTCTCAGAGCAACTAGGGACAGACAATAAATGCCAGCCTTGCCAGCAATGCCCACATCCCAACAATGAATAAAAGAAAACACTCTGGGGAAAGAAAACGGGGAGGACAGTATAATGTCCACATAACATCGGCCATGCAGTGACAAGAAATGCCCATCGTGGAGCCATCCCATCGAGGGCCAAATGTATAAATCCAGCAGCTTTAATTATATCGCCCAAGTACTGAGCCCGAATTACAGCACAACTAGAAAAAAAAAGGTTCAATGAATAAAAATGCTGTCCCACCTGTGCAGATGAAAGGTCATTAACTGCATGCAAAGTGGAAAATAGTGCAGTACAGTGAAACTGTAGAAACTGCAGCAGAAAATAGTGTTGTACAGCTACAACACTGGCATCCACCCGACAATGTGGAAAATTACCCAGGTATATCCTGTCCACAAAAAGCAGGACAAATCCAATCCGGCCAATTACCACCCCATCAGTCTACTCTCAATCAAAGTGATGGAAGGTGTCATCGACAGTGCTATCAAGCGGCACTTACTCACCAATAACCTGCTCACCAATGCTCAGTTTGGGTTCCGCCAGGACCACTCGGCTCCAGACCTCATTACAGCCTTGGTCCAAACACGGACAAAAGAACTGAATTCCAGAGGAGAGGTGAGAGTGACTGTCCTTGACATCAAGGCAGCATTTGACCGAGTGTGGCACCAAGGAGCCCTAGTAAAATTGAAGTCAATGGAAATCAGGGGGAAAACTCTCCAGTGGCTGGAGTCATATCTAGCACAAAGGAAGATGGTAGTGGTTGTTGGAGGCCAATCATCTCAGTCCCAGGACATTGCTGCAGGAGTTCCTCAGGGCAGTGTCCTAGGCCCAACCATCTTCAGCTGCTTCATCAATGACCTTCCCTCCATAAGGTCAGAAATGGGATGTTCGCTGATGATTGCACAGTGTTCAGTTCCATTCGCAACCCCTCAGATAATGAAGCAGTCCGTGTCCGCCTACAGCAAGACCTGGACAACATCCAGGCTTGAGCTCATAAGTGGCAAGACACATTCGCGCCAGACAAGTGCCAGGCAATGACCATCTCCAACAAGAGAGAGTCTAACCACCTCCCCTTGACATTCAACGGCATTACCATCGCCAAATCCCCCACCATCAACATCCTGGGGGTCACCATTAACCAGAAACTTAATTGGACCAGTCACATAAATACTGTGGCTATGAAAGGTCAGAGGCTGGGTATTCTGCAGTGAGTGACTCACCTCCTGACTCCCCAAAGCCTTTCCACTATCTGCAAGGCACAAGTCAGGAGTGTGATGGAATACTCTCCACTTGCCTGAATGAGTGCAGCTCAAACAACACTCAAGAAGCTCGACACCATCCAGGACAAAGCAGCCCGCTTGATTGGCATCCCATCCACTACCCTAAACATTCACTCCCTTCACCACCGGCACACAGTGGCTGCAGTGTGTACCATCCACAGGATGCACTGCAGCAACTCGCCAAGGCTTCTTCGACAGTACCTCCCAAACCCGCGACCTCTACCACCTAGAAGGACAAGGGCAGCAGGTACATGGGAACACCACCACCTGCACGTTCCCCTCCAAGTCATACACCATCCTGACTTGGAAATATATCGCCGTTCCTTCATCGTCGCTGGGTCAAAATCCTGGGACTCCCTTCCTAACAGCACTGTGGGAGAACCTTCACCACACGGACTGCAGTGGTTCAAGAAGGCGGCTCACCACCACCTTCTCAAGGGCAATTAGGGATGGGCAATAAATGCTGGCCTTGCCAGTGACGCCTACATCCCATGAACGAATCAAAAAAAATCATCTCAAATAGAGCCCTTCATTTTCACACCTCTCCTGAAGCTGGGGGAGGGCTCCATCAGAGCCAATCCCTAGCCTAAATAGCCATTCCGTTATTCGCAGGAGAGCTTGGACCGTGAATGGCAGCAAGCTTATCAACTGCAGGCGGCATCACAGCCAAACGTAAACTTGTCCACTCCCGAACGCCCAATGGAGATAACCCGAGACAATTTCTCCTTCCTAACCAATTGAAGGGCCCAGACTAAGATTACCTAATTCAGCACAAGGTAAAGATCAGACCTGGATCCTTCCTGTATGTATTAGCTCAAACATGCACAAATCACACAAAATTTACGGCACAGAAGGTGGTCATTCGGCCCATCATGTCCGCGCCGACAGAGAAACAAGCCACCTCGCCAAATCACACTTTCCCGCATTTGGTCCGTAGCCCTGCAGGTCACGGCTCTTCAGGTGCACATCCAGGTATTTTTTTTTTAAAAATGAGTTGAGGCTTTCTGCCTCTACCACCCTCTCAGGCAGTGAGTTCCAGACCCCCATCATCCTCTGGGTGAAAAAAATTTTCCTCATTTCCGCTCTAATCCTTCTACCAATCACTTTAAATCTATGCGCCCTGGTTATTGACCCCTCTGCTAAGGGAAATATCTAGGCCCCTCAATCAAATCACCCCTCAGCCTCCTCTGTTCCAAGGAAAACAATCCCAGCCTATCCAATCTTTCCTCATAGCTGAAATTCTCCAGTCCTGGCAACATCCTTGCAAATCTCCTCTGCACCCTCTCTAGTGCAATTACATCCTTCCTGTAATGTGGTGACCAGAACTTTTGTTTTTATTCGTTCATGGGATGTGGGCGTCGCTGGCGAGTCCAGCATTTATTGCCCATCCCTAATTGCCCTTGAGAAGGTGGTGGTGAGCCGCCTTCTTGAACCGCTGCAGTCCGTGTGGTGAAGGTTCTCCCACAGTGCTGTTGGGAAGGGAGTTCCAGGATTTTGACCCAGCGACGATGAAGGAACGGCGATATATTTCCAAGTCGGGATGGTGTGTGACATGGAGGGGAACGTGCAGGTGGTGTTGTTCCCATGTACCTGCTGCTCTTGTCCTTCTAGTTATAGTCCAACAAATTTATTTTAAATTTCACAAGCTTTCGGAGGCTTCCTCCTTCCTCAGGTGAATGTTGTGGAATGTTTCCACAACATTCACCTGAGGAAGGAGGAAGCCTCCGAAAGCTTGTGAAATTTAAAATAAATTTGTTGGACTATAACTTGGTGTTGTAAAATTGTTTACAATTGTCAACCCCAGTCCATCACCGGCATCTCCACATCTTGTCCTTCTAAGTGGTAGAGGTCGCGGGTTTGGGAGGTGCTGTCGAAGAAGCCTTGGCGAGTTGCTGCAGTGCATCCTGTGGATGGTACACTGTGTGCCGGTGAAGGGAGTGAATGTTTAGGGTGGTGGATGGGATGCCAAACAAGCGGGCTGCTTTGTCCTGGATGGTGTCGAGCTTCTTCAGTATTGTTGGAGCTGCACTCATCCAGGCAAGTGGAGAGTATTCCATCACACTCCTGACTTGTGCCTTGTAGATGGTGGAAAGGCTTTGGGGAGTCAGGAGGTGAGTCACTTGCTGCAGAATACCCAGCCTCTGGCCTGCTCTCGTAGCCAGAGTGTTTATATGGCTGGTCCAGTTAAGTTTCTGGTCAATGGTGACCACCAGGATGTTGATGGTGGGGGATTCGGCGATGGTAATGCCGTTGAATGTCAAGGGGAGGTGGTTAGACACTCTCTTCTTGGAGATGGTCATTGCCTGGCACGAATGTTACTTGCCACTTATCAGCCCAAGCCTGGATGTTGTCCAGGTCTTGCTGCATGTGGGCTCGGACTGCTTCATTATATGAGGGGTTGAGAACGGAACTGAACACTGTGCAATCATCAGCAAACATCCCCATTTCTGACCTTATGATGGAGGGAAGGTCATTGTTGAAGCACTCAAGCTGTGGTCTAACTAGTGTTTTATACAGTTCCAGTATAACATTCCTGCTGTTATATTCTATGCCTCAGCTAATAAGGGAAAGCATTCCATATGCCTTCTTAACCACCTTATCTACCTGTCCTGCTACCTTTTGGGATCTGTGGACATGCACTCCAAGGTCCCACTGTTCCTCTACACCTCTCAGTATCCTCATTTATTGTGCATTCCCTTGCCTTGTTTGCTCTCCCCAAATGCATTACCTCTCACTTCTCCGGATTGAATTCCATTTGCCACTTTTCTGCCCATCTGACCAGTCCATTGATATCTCCTGCAGTCTACAGCTTTCCTCCTCACTATTGGCCACACGGCCTATCTTTGTGTCATCTGCAAATTTCTTAATCATGCCCCCTATCTTTAATTCCAAATCGTTGATGTATATCACAAAAAGCAAAGGACCGGAGTACTGAGCCTTGCGGCACCCCACTGGAAACAGCCATCCAGTCGCAGAAACACCCGTCGACCATTACCCTTTGCTTCCTGCCACTGAGCCAATTTTGGATCCAATTTGCCACATTCCCTTGGATCCCATGGGCCTTTACTTTTTTGACCAACTTGCCATGTGGAACTGTGTCAAAAGCCTTGCTAAAATACATGTAGACTATATCAATTGTGCTACCCTCATCGATCCTCCTCATCACCTCCTCAAAAAATTCAATCAAGTTAGTCTCCTTAACAAATCCGTGCTGACTGTCCTTGATTAGTCCATGCCTTTCTAAATGACAGTTTATCCTGTCCCTCAGAATTGATTCCAATAATTTGCCCACCACCATGGTTAGATTGACTGGCCTGTAATTACTTGGTCTATGCCTTGCTCCCTTTTTAAACAACAGTACAACATTAGCAGTCCTCCAATCCTCCAGCACTATGCCTGTAACCAGTGAAGTTTGGAAAATGATTGTTAAAACCTCCGCTATTTCCTCCCTGGTTTCTTTGAACAGCCTGGGATACATTTCATCTGGCCCTGGTGATTTATCCACTTTCAAAGATGCTAATCCCCTTAATACTTCCTCTCTCACTATGTTTATCCCATCCAATATTTCACACTCCTCCTCCTTAATTACAATGTTTGCATCATCCCTCTCCTTTGTGAAGAAAGATGCAAAGTATTCATTAAGAACCATACAAACATCTTCCACCTCCACAATAGTTTACCTTTTTTGGTTTCTAATAGGCCCTACTCTTTCCTTAGTTATCCTCTTGCTCTTAATGTATTTATCGAACATCTTTGGGTTTTCTTTGATTTTACTTAATATTTTTTCATGCCCTCTCTTTGCTTTCCTAATTTCCTTTTTAACTTCACCCCTGCACTTTGTAAACTCCTCTAAGCTTTCCGTAGTATTCAGTTCCCGGTGTCTATCATAGGCTTTCTTTTTCTGCCTTATCTTACCCTGAATGCTTCTTGACACCCAGGGGGGGCTCTAGATTTGGCAGACCCCCCCTTTTTCTCTGCGGGAACACGTTTACCCTGAACCCCCTGAATCACCCCTTTGAATGTCTCCGATTGCTCTGACACTGATTTACCTTCAAGTATATGTTTCCAGTTTACTTCTGCTAAATTACTTCTCAGTTTAGTAAAATTGGTCTTTTCCCATTTGAAAACTTTAACTCCTGCTCTGTCTTTGTCCTTTTCCATAACTATGCTAAAACTAACTGTATTATGATCATGACCACCAAAATGCTCTCCCACTGCTACTTCTTCCACCTGCCCCTCTTCATTTCCTAGAACTAAATCCAGAACTGCCCCCCCCTCACGTTGGGCTTGTTATATACTGGCTGAAAAAATTCAAAACTACACCTACAGGCAAATCATACCTTCACTGTACATATATGAGCCTGCAGGATTCTAACAGTTTCTCTGAGGGCGAGCAGCCTTTTAGTTTTTTTTAAAAATTGTTTTACAAACTATGTAGATGAGGAATGTTAGTTCTGGGGAATTAAACACTTCCCATTTCAGGTACCCAGTGTCAGCAACAAGCACTCCCAGGTCCGATACATCACAGTGAGACACAGAGTAAAGTTCCCTTTAAACAGAACCAACAAAATGCCTCAGCCCCAAAGAGCACTTCCTACTGCACCAGTGAGGCATTTTTTCCCCTATTTCCTACACCAGCTATCCTCTGGCCGCAGTGTGAAATTGAGAGGTTGTGCTAAATTAAGGGCAGTATTGTGCAAAGGGTCCATGCCCACTTAGTACTTTGTTGGCACCACCCAAAATTATTTCACATTCGACCCTTGCAGCTGGTACAGAGACAAGTCCCAGAATGAAATGCCAGTGTCCATCCATTCCACAAAACTTGCATTAACATGGCAGTGAACTGGTCCGTGTATGTACCGAGGCTCATGGGAGAAAAAGCAGAGAAGCACGTACATTACATGGATGAGCGAAGGGGGGACGGGGGAGAAAAAGCGAAGGGATTGGGGGGGGGTGGGGGGGGGGTGGGTGGGGGAAAGGGAAAAAATGGACGGGACGGGACGGGACGGGGGTGGGGGGGAGGAAGAAAAAGCAAAGGAATGGGGTGGGTGGAGAAAAAGCGAAGGGACCGGGGTTGGGGGAGCGAATGAGGGTGGATAGCAACTCACCAGTGGCCTGGCAGTGGATGACTAAGATATTGGCCATTTCAGCAAACTTGACACTCGAAGGGTTTTTCTTGATCTCCTTCAGAAACTCAACGAGGACAGTCTCGCACCTGGAAGAAAGTTAACAACAAGTTATCTGGGTGGAACCTGCTGAATAAGCTGCAGCAACAAAGTGGTAAATACAAAATCGTCTCACCCTGAGCTCGCTATGAATTAGCTGCTTACGACAGCGAACAATGCAGCCGTACAGATCAGGAAAGCCCGAACTTCAATCGGCAGCCTGTGCTGAGTTCTCTGGTCACAGCCAGGCAGGTATAGGGGTCCTACAACTGCCTTCACTGTCCCCAGATCAGAAAGGAAAAACATATCCAGCAACACCCTCTTGGAAGTGCTCAGTTGGGAGCAGGATTGAGTTTACAGGATTAGGCTCTAATGCCTCTAGTGGTCAACCTGGTTGATGACACTCAAACATGAAGAATGGCAACTTGGGCAAGGCACCAAAGGGCTACCGATACCCCAGCAAAAGGCAACATCTTCAGGGGAGGAGGGAAGAAGGTTTCACAAGGGCGGGGGTAGGGAGAAGGGTCATCTTACTCTTAATTCGAGAGTAAGAAACACATTCAGCCTGCTTGTATGAACGCCTGGTGAAATATTCACTAATTCATGTCAATCCGTCCAGCACCTGTCACTTTAACTCCAGCATATATTTTGGTGAATTAAGAGACTGCAGAGTGCGGTTTATTCACTGCCCAGCCAAGCCTGGGGAATTCAATGACTGATCCAGCCTACTCATTGGTTAACTGTGAAAGCAAACAGTATATAAATTATGAGGACATTTTATCACACTTAGAAATTCAACCTCTGCACACAAATAGGGACCGACATGATTTCTTGCCCAAGAAATGGACCTCCAACCAGGTTACGTAAAAAAAAGCCATGCAAAATGGTGAATGACACTCCCTTGAGCTGCGGTCACTGTGCCTTTATCTGGAACATGAAGGATTTTTGCAACAATTTCACTACTTGGATAATGCCGTTCACAACCAATAAGTGGCTCCCTACAAGAGCTGGAACCAAGCCGGTAGTTGCATCAACCTTAATGGACTGCTTCTGGGCAAGCTTTACCCAACAGGCTTGGTAAAGTAGCCATCCAAATCTGAAACGTTTCTTGTGAGTAAGGCTGCCTATCTCGATCATCTG
The DNA here is from genome assembly GCF_035084215.1 of Heptranchias perlo. Lineage (NCBI taxonomy): Eukaryota > Metazoa > Chordata > Chondrichthyes > Hexanchiformes > Hexanchidae > Heptranchias > Heptranchias perlo. The sequence continues at coordinate 11,355,916 of NC_090340.1, forward strand.
CTGCTTCAACCTTTTAACAGGAGCAACTGGTACAAGGAACTTGTCTTTTGTCTCCACCCGGACGGCAACCAGTGAATCAGATGGGAGACACAACATGGCCCAGCTGGGCAGGATGTCACAATCTAAGAGGAAGTTCTCCCAATTCTTCTTACAGCCTGCCTGGCGATAGTGAAGGGAACCTCCAGAAAGCTTTGACTGGTAGATATACCCACCAGATCCAATAGGGCATCATTACTCATCCTTTCCTGACATGCACGCTGGAACTTCAGGTATGAGTTAACTCAAAAACTGTGATCAAAGAAATAAGCATGCTGAGATAGCAGTCCGACCGAGGCTTCTTGTTAAAACCCCGAGAACCTACTTTGAATAGAAATTCCTCCTCAATTTCTGCATCTTCCATCTCTCCCCCATTATAAAAAAAACTTTCTTGTCCTGGGCAAAAAACACCAATAGCCTCAGGCAAAACCAAATCCGTTCAGGATGCCAACTGGTACAAAGATCAAGGCAAGGTCCTGAAAAGTCTGCCCAAAACTATGGCTGGTGCCAATTTTCACAAAGGTGATCATGTGCTAACAGAGAATCACTGGCTAAGGGCATCAAGCTAAACAAGACCATAATGGACTGCCCTGAAAGAGGCTCTTTAACCCGTGTGCTGCTCTTAGATGAATTCTGGCTTTGGTTGACCAGTGCTGGAGTCAGTCACTTCTGACTGGAACTCGACATCAGAATACACCTGGATCAATTGCATTTCAGGACGTGCAGTAACCGTTTCAGGTAGTGCTGGGGGTTCATCGATAGGGGCCCCACACCAGACCTGAGGGTACTTAATGCTGATGCTGAGCATCTGAGATGAGGGTGTTCCAATGTCCACTAACACCCCACACCTGGATGAATATAAAATTCACAAAGCTTAAGAGAATGACTCTCATCTATGGCATTCATTGACCTTGCTCACAATGCACATCGACTGCAGGTCACCCACACTCACATTTTACGGATCTCTTTACTGTTGTCTCCGAGGATCTGAAAGAGCCCATCCAGGATTTCTGGCAGGTAGTCTAGCAAGTTGATGTCTGGAACACATTCCAGTACTAGGATCTGCAAAGATAACCAAGATTGAAAATTGTACGAGAGCAAGCAATGCTTAGAGTAGCCCCACCTGAACCCAAAGGTCATTCAGAACTCAACCCAAACTCAAAATGACTTGAACGTATCAGTCAATTTTCAAGCATGGAAAATTTTGCTCAGGTTAGATTATAAGCAGGCTTCCTTGTGGCACAAGTACAATATGTGTGTCTAGACTTGATCACCAATGTGAATACAGGAAATGGAACCTTAGCAGTACACAAATGCTAGGAGTGGGAATGAGGACACAGATCCCATTCAATGGGTTTTTTTGTGGGGCTCTATCAGAGGACACGAGGAGCAACACAGTTGTATGTAATACATTGGTGAGACCCGAGACAGATTTTGAAGCCCAAGCTGGTGGTGCTGGCATGGCAGCAGGAATGTCATTTCCCTTCAAATTTACAAATCACTGGTTAGAATCATAGAAAGTTACGGCACAGGAGGCGGCCATTCGGCCCATCGTGTCGGATTAGTGCTGGAGTATTGTGTCCAATTCTGGACGCCACACTATAAGAAGAATGTCAAGGCCTTGGAGAGGAGGCAGAGGAGATTTACTAGAATAATAGCAGGAAGGAGGGACTTCAGTTATGTGGAGAGACTGGAGAAGCTGGGATTGTTCTCCTTAGAGTAGAAAAGGTTACGGGGAGATTTAATAGAGGTGTTCAAAATTATGAGGGGATTTGACAAGGAGACACTGTTTCCACTGGCAGGAGGGTCAATAACCAGAGGGCACGATTTAAGGTAATTGACAAAAGAACTAGAGCGGAGATAAGGAGAATTTTTTTTTAATGCAATGAGTTTTTACGCTCCAAGGGTTAAATTTTGAGAGATTACCTAAACTAGGCTTGTATTCGCTAGAATGTAGAAGGTTAGGGGTGATTTGATTGACGTTTTTAGGATTTTGAAAAGAATTGATAGGGTAAATGGAGAGAAACTTTTTCCACCAGTGGGGTAGGCTAGGACAAAGGGACGTAACCTTAAAATCAGAGCCAGGCCATTCAGGAAAGAAGTTAGGAAACACTTATTCACACAATGGGTGGTAGAAGTGTGGAACTCTCTCCAACAAAAAGCAGTAGATGCTAGCTCAATTAATAATGTTAAATCTGAGATCGATAGATTTTTTGCTAGCCAAGGGTATTAAGGGATATGGAGCCAAGGTGGGTAAATGGAGTTCGGGTACAGAGCAGCCATGATCGCATTGAATGGCAGAACAGGCTCGAGGGACTGAATGGCCTACTCCTGTTCCTATGTAATGATCTGGAATGCACTACCTGAAAGGGTGGTGGAAGCAGATTCAATAATAACTTTCAACGGGAATTGGATAAATACTCGATAGGAAAAATTTGCAGGGCCAAGGGGAAAGAGCAGGGGAGTGGGACTAATTGGATAGCTCTTTCAAAGAGCCAGCACAGGCATGGTGAGCCAAATGGTGGCCCTCCTGTGCTGTATGATTCGGTGAGAAATTAGTTTTAAAATGCTCTTGCGCCACTGATTCGATCTGCTGCTGATTAGACTAACAAGCTCAACTCCTCCTACCAAAGATCAGGAACGCATTTTGGAACTCACCCAGGAGATGATGAATTGCCTTGCATACTGATTGTTGGAATAAATTCGCTCTCTCAAGAGAGGGACAAAAGCCACAAGGTCAAACTTGGAACTTTCTGTGACAATATCCTGCGAGATGAGAAATGACACCAGTATTAAATCATCCATCATGGACAATAGTTATTAGTTGGGGCTGTTGCAAGGTACACCCACATTAAACATTTCATACATACAGCAAAATGAAATACAATTTTACACAACTCTCTGCAACAGGAATCACTACATACATTTACTAATTCAGAAACACATCAGAATGGTCAAAAACTCAAGTACAAATTTTTCAGTTTCTCAATACTTAGAAGTTGAAGATCTTCCTTTTGACACATCTGGCTCATCTTTCCAAAGAAATCTAGTGCCCTAGCGCTTGAATGATGGCCCTACCCAGAAGAGCGTCTAAGTACTGATCTTTCTTTGCATGAAGAAGTGTTTCCTTACATCAGTGTGTGTTGGTCAGAACATCCTGATTGAAGATTCTGTGGAAGAGTCATGCCTTAAATTTGCTGAGTGCTCGTAAGGAGGAAGTAAAAAGATGAGACTGGGTTTGAAACATTTAGCACTTGTACTATAGATAGTCTTGGCCCATCTTTCATACATATTTTCGAATGAGACGTTAAACCGAGGTCCCGTCTACCCTCTCAGGTGGATGTTAAAGATCCCATGGCACTATTTCAAAGAGAGCAGAAGAGTTCTCCCCAGTGTCCTGGCCAACATTTACCCCTCAACCAACATCACTAAAACAGATTATCTGGTCATTATCACATTGCTGTTTGTGGCATCTGGCTGTGCGCAATTTAGCTGCCATGTTTTCGACATTACAACAATGACTACACTTCAAAAGTACCTCTTCGGATGAAAACGTTTTGGGAGGTCCTGAGGTCATGAAAGGTGCTGTATAAGTGCAAGTTTTCTTTCTTTCTTATGGCTGGCAAACCAACAATGCTCCTTTTACGTGCCAAATGCCGAAGCCAAAAAAATGACAAGTCTCCTATTACAAACATTCTCTCAACTCTGGCCTCTCAAATATGCCTCAGCAGAAGAACGGTGGTGAGGAAGCAATTTAATTGTACCCTCAGTGTCTCAGTGGATAAACTATGAAGAACATGAGTATCATCCCTTATGGATAGCCAAACCCTCCATCACAGCTATGGACACTTGCACCTTATTGGTGTTTGAAATAGGGACAATTTTTTTGCGAATCTCCATAGCTCTTCCAGCCACATCTATAGCTCCAACCGCACTCGGAGAAGGTACAATCTCAAGTGATTGACCAAGGAGTGGAGACGTTGCAGCTCCTCGCTTCACTCTTGGATCACCAGCAGCTTATTTCTTCAAAGTGCCACCTCCTTAGAGAGGAACTGCAGGGCTGGGATGGCTCTAATTTTTCTCTGGAAGCACGTGTGTCAGGGCAGTTAAACCTCTCGAAAGAAACAGTTACCAAGGATGATTTAGCATCTCAAACTTTTACACCAAGAAGTTGGAATGCCCACATCAAATACCCATGTGGCACTTCAGCAGGCCCAGAAAGAGTTGGTTTCCTTTCCAACTTTGCACGCCGAGTGTTATTCCCTTTACTAATGCTGGCTACAATGAGCAAGACGACAAGCCAAATCATGCCTTGACATATCACTACATGAGCAACAAAACAGCTAGCGGCAGTGTACCAGATTACAACTCCGCTCAAGGTAATGTCACCAGAATTGCCTGTTACTCAATTCCATGCCAATACAAACTGCAGCCACACAAGAAGCCATTTTACTACCTGAAGGAGACTGCACTTCCAGGGTTTAATGAGTAACACAGCAAGTGCCTCACTATTAATCATAATCTCAGAGCAATCAAAGGATGGCAATTGTAGGAAATGGAAAAGCGTCAGTAGTGCAGCAGAGGGCAATCTTCGGAGGAACTGAGATGCAATAATACTGATCAGAAACACAGACCAGCCTCTTCCTGTTTACAAGGGTAGGTGCTGAAGCACAATGGCCTCTGGTCCCAAACCCCACCGTTTGCTGTTTTCCATGAAGCAACAGGACATTGGGAGTTGAGGCTAAAGGTGGCAACTTTTCAACAACAAAAAAAAATTAATTCACAATTTTAAAATACTACAGGATAATTTCCTCACAAATACACGGGTCTTTTTCTTTGGGTTGAACCTTCCTCACAGTTGTGGTCTCTTTGCCTTTTTATATCTTGTGCCATGTAAACAGACAATGCCGTTAACTTGACTGGTCACAAATAATCTGGCTAACTGCACAGAAAAAAACCTGGTCATACCTACAAGACAAGGCTCCTCTCAAGTACTAGGTGTTACAAGTTTAGAGAAGATTTTTAACAGAAACATGGGTGACGAGCCAAAGCCCGTTGTACAGGACACTGCCAAGATTGGAGAGAAGGGAGCAGTTTGATGAATCAGGAAGTAGTGATCAGGTAACACTAAGGTTTGGTTTTAGAAGCCTGTAGATTTCGACAATAAAAGCCATAGGTAAGGAATTCCACAGTGTTAAGTGCTGTGAATGAGTCAAGAGTAGGACTACAATGACCTTGATTTCATTCACAATGAGGATGCAGGAGGAGCACGTGGGGCAATGGATCTGTAATTTAGAAAGAAGACTAAAGGGACAGAACTTCAAATGTCCCCTCCCTCAACACCTGGGTAACACAGCTAATCTCCCTCACCTGGAACCTTTTTTTAAAAAAAAGTACACTGATGAAGAATGCATCTGTTTAACATTGTAGCCCAGAGTACAGAAGCCAGAGTTTCTGCTGAAAAAAGCCTTGCGTTCCCCATCTACTTAAGCTTCCTGCTGGATCAGAAAACACACAACCAGTAAACATGTGTGTTATGTCGACATTGTGGGCCTCGCACGAGTTTTCTCCTTCAAAATACTCTCACCTGCAACCACTCCTTGGCCATGTGACTTTCAAAATCATGAGGGGTTTTGTTAGAGTAAATGGAGAACCTGTTTCCACTGGCAGAAGGGTCAGTAACTGGAGGACACAGATTTACGGTAATTGACAAAGGAAGGTGAGATGCAGCAAGTTGTTATAATCTGGAATGCGCCGACTGAAAGGGTGGTGGAAGCAGATTCAATAGTAACTTTCAAAAAAGGGAATTGGATAAATACTTGAAGGGGAGAACATTTCAGGGCTATGGGGAAAGAGCAGTGGGGTGGGACTAATTGGATAGCTCTTTCAAAGAGCCGGCACAGGCAGGATGGGCCAAATGGCCTCCTTCTGTGCTGTAAGATCCTATATTGAGAAGGGCAGCTTGGAAGAAGTGAGACAAAATGCCAGCACTCGGTAACCTACACATGGTTCCATGGGCTGGAGATCACATGCACATCGATTCCAGATTTTCCACTTTCCACAGCCAGGAGTGCAGGCACCCTGATCCCCAGACCTGCACCAACGTTGCTCAGTCACAGACCCGTCTCCCTCCAAGCACCTCCCTGCAGCATTAGTGTAGTGGGCAGTATGATGGTGCCCAGGGAAGCAAGGCCATCTGGTGCCATGAATGACATGTTCTTGTATTCAAAAAGGCACAAGAAATAAAGAACGTGCATTTCATGACGCACCTTTCTTGGTCGCAGAACAACCCAAAGTGCTTTGCAGCCGTTGAATTACGTCACCATTGTTACACTGGCAAACACGGCAGCCAATTTACGCCCCACAAACAGCAGTGAGAATGAATGACCAGTTAATCTGTTTTGGTGGTGTTGGTTGAGGGAGAAATGTTGGCCCAGGACAACTCCCAGCTCTTCTTCGAAAAAGTACCATGTACATCCACCAACAGTTAATAGTTTCTATGATATCTTGCTCCTAAGAGGGGCAATGACCAAATTGTTCTTCCCCTCTTGCCCATCATTTGGATTCGAAGACTGGAAACAATAGCAAAATGTTTGGGAGAAGAAACACTCCGTCATCATTCCTCTCGTGCAATGTCACAACTAGACTTCTCCACAAATGGAGAGTTGGGAACACATGGCGAAGGATTAGGATTTTAAGTTAAACATGTGCTCTACTTTAAATAGATCTTGGATATGAAAAGCAAAGTGGGCCTGGTACACTGAACACTTCATTGGCTCCTCTTGTGTTAAGCACTGGACATCCATATGGTTTTCAGGATGAATACAATAGTTGTTTTGGTATAAAGTCATCCAGACCAGAGGTCTCACGTTTGATTAATGGTCTGTGATGCTAACAATTCAATCTCAAGCAAGGCAGCAGTTGAGGCACCACAGCTGAGCAAAGGCACCTCTTGGGCAAAAGGGGAGGAATTATATATAAAGGTCAATCCAGAGACTGTTGTTCAGTGAAACCTGCTGGAAAGTGCATGGCGCTCAGGGTCCCGGGCGCTCTGCCCAATCCACGCACCGTAACATCTGTCCAGCAGAGAACTGAGGTGCTTACCTTTAATAACCTGTCCAGCAATTCAGAGCCACTTTTGACATTGGGATCTGGATCTGCAGCCAACTGTGTAAAACACAGACACGTTACTCAGAGCTAACACCCGTCAGTGGTACAGTTTTACTTACAGCATGAACATCCTGAAACGGAAAGTTACAGAAACTAAATGATTGAGGGGTGTAGATAGCCCTGATGATTCCAGGGATGAGAGGCTTAGTTAGGAGGGCAGACTAGAGAAACTGGAGCTTTTATCATTAGAACAAAGGCAGCCAACAGAACATCTGATAGAGCTGTTCAATTCTGATTGATGAGTCAATAACTGGAGGGCATCAATTTAAGACTGACCCCAAAAGATGAGAAGATTAGGATTTTTAAAAAAATAAGAGGACTGGTGGAAGGCGGTGCTGGAACAGAGACCTGGGGGTTCACATACACAAATCTTTGAAGGTGGCAGGACAAATTTATACGGCTGATAAAAATGCATAGGGGATCCTTTGCTTTATAAATAGAGGCAGAGAATACAAAAGCAAGGAAGTTATGCTAAATATTTATAAATCATTGGTTAGACTTCAGCTAGAATATTGTGTCCAATTCTGGGCATCACACTTGGGCTTGAAGAGGGTGCAGAGGAGATTTACCAGAATGGTACCAGGAATGAGGGGTTTCACTTATCTGGAGAAGCTGGGGTTGCTCTCCTTAGAGCAGAGAAGGTTAAGGGGAGATTTAATAGATGTGTTCAAAATTAGATGGGGTTTTGATGAATAAATAAGGAGAAACTGTTTCCACTGGCAGGAGAGTCGATAACCAGGACACAGATTTAAGATAATTGGCAAAAGAACCAGAGGGGAGATGAGAATTTTTTTTATGCAGCGAGTTATGATGATCTGGAATGCACGATCTGAAAGGGTGGCGGAAGCAGATTCAGTAATAACTTTCAAAAGGGAATTGGATAAATACTTAAAAAGGAAAAATTTGCAGGACTATGGGGAAAGAGCAAGGGAGTGAGACTAATTGGCTAGCTCTTTCAAAGAGCCAGCACGGGCACGATGGGCGAATGGCCTCCTTCTGTGCTGTATGATTGATTCTATGATCATCGAAAGCCTTACTGAAATGGTGGTGGAAGCAGAGTCCATAATAGCTTTTAAAACAGATGAGGCTAGATATTTGAAGAACAGAACATGGGAAAGATCAAGGGAATGGGGCTACATGGGGATCTTTATGAATGGATGGAGAGCTCCATCTAGCTTTCTGACTGGTCCGTATGAACCCATGTGATATGATCAGTCACATGGCTATGGTGGGCCAATCTGGATCTGAATTACAATCCCGCTCAAACACAGAAGGCAGCCGAATTCACACCAAGTAAAAGGTTAACCAAGTTGAAGTACCTGTAAACATTTACCAAGTCAGGTCTAACTGAAGTTTTAAATAAATTGAAGGACTGGGCCTGCTCAAGTCCTCTGCTTGTCTGGGACTCAATGAACAAGCCCAGTCACCGTTCACTGGGACCTACTCAGTTCCACATTTTTCTTTAATGTATAATTCCGTCCGCAGGAGAGCAACTCGTGGTATTAAAAACACAGAGCTCACTGACTTCCTCCATGGAGATACAATCGATCGGACTGCAGTGGTTCAAGGTGGCGGCTCACCACCACCTTCTCAAGGGCAATTAGGGATGGGCAATAAATGCCGGCCTTGCCAGCGATGCCCACATCCCATGAACGAATAAAAAAAAAAATTAGTAAAACGGTTGTGAGGACCAAATGGAGCTGAATGGGAAACAGAGGCTTTCATCTGTGCTCCCGTCAGCAAGCCTCAGGCCTCGGAGTGATGACAATGGGAGACAAGGGCAGGGAGAAGAGAAGCTGCTGTGCCCATGTAAAGGATTTGAATCCTCAGTGAAGAGTGTATTGGCCAGGCCGTTTCAGCTTCATTTCAGCGCTGTTCCCTCGCTCAGTGAGTTTGTTATCCTCCCAGCTCATAAACAAACAATAAAGAAAAAAATACAAAACTTCACAACTGCCCTCCTGCTCCTTCACAGTAGAAGGGCAGGTGGCAATCAGGATGGTGCCCGCAAGGTGTGTCTTTTTGTTAAGCGACTGCTTTCTCACCCTTGCTGGTGACCTCCCCCCGCCCCCCCAATATAAACCAGGCAGGAATGATGAGCAGGACAAAACTGCAAATACAAAGAGTTTGCTTCAAAAATAATTTTCTACTGTAACTAACGCCCCCCTCCCGCCTCAACGTTCCAGTATAGTATTTCTGACACCACACTCCCCTGCAGGTCAGTTTTTTTTAGCCACCGAGACTGAATGGTTTAGTATGTAATTTTAAATAAAGATTATAAAGAATCCAGATCCATGATGATGTGCTGGCTGTTCTGGTTTATCTATAAACACACAATTACCTTGCTGAGACCGTTGAACAGTACATTGAAGTGAGGAAGGACCGAGCCCCTGGCCACCTTCACAATGTTGTAGAGGGCCTCGCAGGCATAGTAACGCAATCGGCTATCAGCATCGTTGAAACACGTCAAAACCGGTTCAATTAGTTCCTTCAGATACAAACCAGAATCCTGCAGAGAAAACATATACTTATAGTGAACATATTGAATATACATACTGAACGAACGCCTTTACACTTTAAACATGCATGATTTAACACCAACTTTCCGATTTCCTCTCCTGATGGCGTTGACTCGTACAGTTCCACGGGTACCGTGTCTCCTCTGGTATCTCATCAAACTGGTCATTGTTTATGTGCGAGTGTGGGCAGAGAGTGGTTACAAACTCTGATCAGAGTGCCAAATCCCATCCTCACCTGATGTCCGTGCAAACGTATAGTTACAAACAGAAGTCACCTGAACAGCATAAGTTTGGGACTGATCTTTGCCCCCTAGTTTCGGGGCACTGAGGCCAACTGTAGTTCACCCAAGTGCTGCCTCGGCTGGGATTAACCAACACAGCGCAGGTTCCAGCAATCGAACGTGGCATCAGGTAATGCAGCACAGACCAGTAAGTGAACCTGTGACCTCTAGGTCTGCATGGATCAGCCAATGCTGTTTTTGCCAAATGATTAATTTGGCTGTCCAATAAATTGATCTTTATCTTAGTCTCACATTCACCCTCCACCCTATCTGTCCCGGCATCACACCCATCATGTCCTGGGGCCACACCCACAACCCCCCTTCCTATGTCGCTCAGGATCATACACACAAGCTCTTTCGATATCCAAAGTTACTAAAAAGGTCATTGCTAGCAGGAGCTAAAGTAATTGGATTCAATCCAGCTGGGATTGAAGTATGAAAGGTTTATAGGATCACCAGGTAGGTTATCAAAAGGGCAGAGAGCTGGCACATGAATGACAGGCTCAATGGGGAACGAGCAGAGAAAGGCGACTGAGCCCAGAGGTGAGGGGGAACCGAATATAAAGAGAGAAGTTCCCCGGCTTAACAACTAGGAGATAAAAATCATCATCTCCCCCAACATTTGCAATCAGTGCTTTCAGTACAGCTTCTACTCACTCAGATTTAATTCTAACATTTGATATTAAAGGGTGAACTAATGAAATTAAGTAATGATATAAAAATTCTCTCCATCCACAGAATTAGGTTTATTTATGCATTAAAATTCTAACCAATCACCTATTATGATCTTAAAGACTGAGACCCCCCCAGTCAGTGTACAGATATCTCCCTGAGAGAGGGGGGACTGAGACCCCACCCCAGTCAGTGTACAGATATCTCCCCGAGAGTGGGGGGACTGAGACCCCACCCCAGTCAGTGTAGAGATGCCCCGAGAGAGATAGCACTGAGAGACACCAGTCAGTATACATATCTCCCTGAGGGAGAAAGGACCGAGAGACACCAGTGTATAGATATCTCCCTGAGGGAGACAAAAGGTGTTCGACCTGAAACGCTAACTCTGTTTTTTTCTCCACGGATGTTGCCTGACTTGCTGAGCTTCTCCAGCATTTTCTGTTTTTATTTCAGATTTCCAGCATCTGCAGTATTTTGCTTTTGACCTATTATGATCTTTCAAGTTTCTGATCTTAGGTCTCGAGTAATCCAGGGCACAAACACCTTAGAAATTTTGTTAAATAGCTTAAACTGTGTACCACTAAAGAAAAGTTTAATTTTTGTTCTTCCCCTACCCCACTGCTCATGCCTCACAGTTGCCGTATCTAAACTGCCTGCCTGGTTGTCATGGTGGGCTGTGTATTGTAACTGCACAGGAGCAGGCTGACAACTGCAACTCTCAGGAAACATTTCACACAGATTCAGTATCCCCTTGAGTATAGAAGATTAAGGGATGATTTAATCATCTTAAACACCTCGATTAAAGGATTTGATAGGGTAGATAGAGAAACTATTTCCTCTGGTGGGAGAGTCCAGAACAAGAGGGCATAACCTTAAAATTAGAGCTAGGTCATTCAGGGGTGATGTCAGGAAGCACTTCTTCACACAAAGGGTGATGGAAATCTGGAAAACTCTCCCCCAAAAGGCTGTTGAGGCTGGGGGTCAATTGAAAATGTCAAAACTGAGATTAATAGATTTTTGTTAGGCAAGGGTATTAAGGATTACAGAACCAAGGTGGGTAAAATGGGGTTAAGATATTGATCAGCCATGATTTAATTAAATGGGGCAACAGGTTCAAGGGGCTGAATGGCCTACTCCTGTTCCCATGTTCCTATGAGACAGAATTTATCCAATCCAGTTGGAAATGCCAAGGCCCAGATGAAATTTGCAACTCAAACCCCATGGACCAAGTGCGAGGAGAGCGCAATCTGGAGCTCAACTTCTTGCAGATATTTCCACCATTAACTAACCAATTTTATGGACAAGTTTATTATTTTTTCAGAACTGATTTTTTTTTTGTATGTTAGGTTATATAAATGTCCAACTGTGTAGGCTAACCTGAGTAACAGAGAAAAATGCAGTGAAAAACTTTGAAAAAAGGTGAATTTAATGTGAGTACACAGTTTGAAGGCACTTGCTGTTTCGTGCATGGTGACTTTGAAAAAAAAATTGAGAAATTGGATTGGTTTGTTTTATGCCAGTTGCTCATCCTTCATTAGTACATTTTGCTACCTTTGATTCTTTCCCATTTAGTCATTGGATGCTTAGTTGGTAATTTGACAAGCAATTATTTGAGCCAGTCATGGTTTTTGCCCGACAGACATTTGATGCTTGTGTGTTCTGAAGCCCCGACTATAACACTTGAGGTGCGACACCTCCAAGACCACAATTTCAGACATGATGCCTTTGAAAAGTGTGACACGGATGCATGCTAGGTACAGGAACTTTAATTACACTGGCTGACGTCCATTAAAGGAACTCTCAGGTTTGGAACTCAGTGGGGATAGTTAACGGCAAATCGGATTTTAGGCTATGCTCAGCATCACCAACCGCTCCTGTAAGCCGACCTCGCGATCCTACGATCCGGATTGCACCTCTTCCTGCTCAATATCTAGTTAAAGGATAGCAAGACCCCAGAATTCAACAGAGAACCTGCACTACTATATGTGCTGTCATGCAATTCTCCTCAACCTCATCAGGCAGATCAAGTAAACATTGCACCAGGCTGCACTCAAACTATAAAACAACAGATAGTTTATTCAAATAAAGCAGGCAAGTGAACAGCATTCAGTGCAAAACAATGCATTACAGCAGTTATAAATTTCATTATTCCCCTCAATTCATATTCAAAGCAGTAAAGATGCTTGCCGAGTTGTCTTTCAACTTCTTCACACAAAGGGTGGTTGAAATCTGGAATTCTCTCCCCCAAAAAGCTGTTGAGGCTGGAGGTCAATTGAAAATTTCAAAACTGAGACTGATAGATTTTTTTTTTAGTTAAAGGTATCAAGGGATATGGAGCGAAGGCTGGTAAATGGAGTTGAGGTACAGATCAGCCATGACCTAACAGAATGGGGGAACTGGCTCGAGGGGCTGAATGGCCTACTCCTGTTCCTATGTAGCATAACTAGATCCCTGAGAACGTTGCTCACCGATGTGGTGCAACGGAGTCACCGATAGCTCAGACCCTCCACTCTCTGCAGACTGACTTCTCAGGCAAGTTTACCCACAGAGGCATCCTTCACATTTTTTTGAAGTTGGAAGAGGGCCCATTCACAAAAGAAATTGCATTTCCTCGTATTTAAATTAGACACTTGGCCATTCTTTGACAAAGGCATGTTTGTAATTGAATGCGATAGCTTGGGCCATTGAAATAATTGACAGATTAAACGACCTACAGTGCATACTAGCCATGGAGTTACCAACTTACACTTGATGCATATTAAATGGTCTTTGCTGGAATGAAAATGTGTTATTCTGTGCTCTGCAGAGACAGCTCACTGAAGCCAGTTAGCCATGTGTGTCTATACTGTTACTGGTAAGGAGGGATTCAAATCAATAATCTAACACAGACAAAATAGATTTTTTTTTAATCACATACTGAAGGCCATAAGATCTCATTCCTTTAAGTAAACACAGCTTGAGCTCAGAGTTTAATTGCTGTTTGCAGAGGGAATTTGGATACTGAAAGATACTTATGGACGTCCAGCTCCAAGTCACAAAATTACATCCTGAAATTACTTTGACTTAATTTAAAAAATACTTTTAAGCATAAGAATTAGCATTTATATAGTGCCTCTCACAACCTCAGGACGTCCCAAATCGCTTTACAGCCAATGAAGTACTTGAAGTGTAGTCACTACTGTAATGCAGGGAAAAGCAGCAGCTAACTGGCACACAGCAAGCTCCCACAAACAGCAATGAGATAAATGACCAGAAAATTAGGTGTTGGCTGAGGGATAAATGTTGGCCAGGATGCCAGAGAACTCCCCTGTTTTTCTTCAACTAGTGCCATGGGATCATTAACACCCACTTAAGACGGTTTAAAGTCTCATCCAAAAGATACATATGAAACGTAACCAATAGATCTCCCATTGCATTGGTGAGCGCAAGTCAGACGTCAGACTATTGTCAGCAGTATTTGGGGGTGGGGGGGGCGGGGGGGAGAAAATGGTGGTATGTGTATTGGGGAAAGGATGAACATTTCGTTTGGGAGATATCAAAGGGTCATCAGATTGGAGAGGATTAAACAAGTTTGAAACATAGTCTAAAATAACCAGTTTACAATTTTTTGGGTCGTTAATACATCACATGGCGAACACATTACCCACCTTGCCAAGAGCAATGGAGCAGGCGGCAAGACCGATGAGCCCACCTTTACGGCTGTGAGGATGCTGCGACAGTGCAAATTCCTGGGACAGGATCTGGATCACGTGTTTGATTTGCCCAACGTTATTCTGTGCGACAAACTCTCGCACCAACCTGAGATAGGATAAAGTAGAGAACAGTTAATTGTACAGAACTGCTGTCGTTCTCTCTCCCACCACCACCCCCACCACCCCAGTCCCGGCCCCATCCCCCTATCCTCATGTATATAATCCAGCCAGTGCTATTACAATTAGTCACGGTAGGTAGTGGTAGGGTAAGAAAATGCTGCTTTAAATCAGTAGCTTTCAAGCCTTTCTGTACAGCGAGCTCCTGTAAATGCTGACCCACATCCAGGTATCCCCCTGCTGCTATTGGCACACTCCAAGGCACACCCCCACCACGATTGGCACATTGGCAGGCACCCTGACTTAACTTCCAAAAGACAGCGTCAGCTATCCAAAGGAATTCAATGTTGTCATTGCAGAAAGCTTAGTGTACAGCATCAGTGATAATGTGCTAGCAAGCCTCTTTCCCATTGTCCAGCACATGTCCTTGCCTGGATACACTCTCACCTATCTGACTGTGATCACAGCATCTTGAGGATTCCCTGTGAACACCTGGCATTATGTTGAAGACATGGAGGCTAAATCTTGAGCGTTAAGTTGTTTACCCACTAAAGATGTTTTTTTGGTGCCCTGTTTGGTGAAACTATCATCTCATAAAATGAAGGATTTCTCTCCTGCCCTTCCACCCAAAACTGGTGCTTTAAAAAAAACCATGAAATGCACAGGAGACACAAACTCAGTCGCCTCCCCACTGAGTTCCTGATTTCAGTCTCACTACCATGGGGAGGCACACAGTGCAGGGCAGGCTCCTCCCCACAGGGGAGAGGGGGAGAAACTCATGGAGCTCTTCCAACAGCTCCCGGCTCGAGCAGCATTGGGAGCTGGCGTTCCTATCCACTGGGCCACAGCTGTCACACTTAGGGTTGCCAACCCTCCAGGATTGCCCTGGAGTATGCTGAAGAGTAATCTCCTGGACACACTCGTGAGCAACCTACAAGAAAAATCACAGACGCATTAAAAAATGATGCCTCATTTATTTAATTTTCTTTGAACGCTTACATTTATTAGTTATAAAAATATTGGAGATGGGGGAAAAAAAGCTGTTTGACTGGGCGAGGCAGTTGGGGACGAGAGGTCATGTGTTGAAACCTCCAGGAATACATCCGAAGTTGGCAACCCTACTGTCACTGTGCCAGCGTGGGCAGGGTACTAGGAAAGAAATTAAACAGAACGTCACATCCTCACAAAGTAAAACACCGCAGATATCAGATACAAGTAAACAATTAACTACAGGTGTACATTTTTCAGAGACCAAATTTCTTCTCCTCCCTCCAAAACTATACTAAGTAGTGAGGACCCAAATAATTTCATTTACGTTTCCTAAAATCTATGAAAAACACTTCCGTGCAGCTCATTAGGTAGTGCCGCCGCCACCTCCCCACCTCTCTCCCTCCTCCACCCCCCCCCCAAAAGAGAGTCAGGGAGTCTAAAAGATTCATCATGAAAAACGCTCTGTGAAAACCTGAAGTCCGAGCAATTACATCAAGGTTTCTAGCACTGCACGTAGCACCAAACTTCACTAGAATCTCTAAATCTAACCTTGAACTGGATTCACATCAAGTATGATCAAGTCGTTCCAGTTGCAACTGGAAGCCTCTACTCACCAATAATCCAAACCAGCCACACCTCTGAACTGGATGATGTGAAAATACTTCACTACCACGAATTCAATACATTGAATTGGTTGCCATTACCATTCCTGCACATACTGACCCATTATATTGTGCTGTATAACCTTGCTATCTAGAATCAGTCGGCTTGTTCTTCTCTCTTACATGCTCAGAGCTCCATAAGGTTTATCCACTCACCTTTTTGGATAATACTATGCAAAGGAGGTGGGGTGGCGTTGTTAGTAAAGGATGAAATCAGAGCAATAGTGAGGAAGGATATAGGCTCAGAAAATCAAGATGTAGAATCAGTCTGGGTGGAGTTAAGAAGCACCAAGGGGCAGAAAACACCAGTGGGGGTTGTCTATAGTCCTCCAAACAGTACTGGTAATGTAGGGGATGGGATCAAACAGGAAATTAGAAATGCATGTAACAAGGGTACTACAGTAATCATGGGTGACTTTAATCTGCATATAGACTGGCCAAACCAAATTAGCAACAATACTGTGCAGGGTGAATTCCTGGAGTGTGTACAAGATGGTTTTTTATACCAGTACGTTGAGGAACCAACCAGTGAACAGGCTATCCTAGATTAAGTATTGTGCAATGAGAAGGGGTTAATTAATAATCTTGTTGTGCGGGGTCCTTTAGAGAAGAGTGACCATAACATAAGAACATAAGAAATAGGAGCAGGAGTAGGCCAATTGGCCCCTCGAGCCTGCTCCGCCATTCAATAAGGTCATGGCTGATCTGGTCCTAACCTCAAATCTAAAATCATGTCCAATTTCCTGCCCGCTCCCCGTAACCCCTAATTCCCTTTACTTCTAGGAAACTGTCTATTTCTGTTTTAAATTTATTTAATGATGTAGCTTCCACAGCTTCCTGGGGCAGCAAATTCCACAGACCTACCACCCTCTGAGTGAAGGAGTTTCTCCTCATCTCAGTTTTGAAAGAGCAGCCCCTTATTCTAAGATTATGCCCCCTAGTTCTAGTTTCACCCATCCTTGGGAACATCCTTACCGCATCCACCCGATCAAGCCCCTTCACAATCTTATATGTTTCAATAAGATCGCCTCTCATTCTTCTGAACTCCAATGAGTAGAGTCCCAATCTACTCAACCTCTCCTCATATGTCCGCCCCCTCATCCCCGGGATTAACCGAGTGAACCTTCTTTGTACTGCCTCGAGAGCAAGTATATCTTTTCTTAAGTACGGACACCAAAACTGTATGCAGTATTCCAGGTGCGGTCTCACTAATACCTTATATAACTGCAGCAATACCTCCCTGTTTTTATATTCTATCCCCCTAGCAATAAAAGCCAACATTCCGTTGGCCATGATAGAATGATGAAGAATAACATGATAGAATTCTTCATTAAGATGGAAAGTGAAGTAGTCCAATCCGAAACCAGGGTCCTAAATCTAAACAAAGGAAACTACGAAGGTATGAGGAGTGAGTTGGCTATGATAGATTGGGAAGCTTCATTAAAAGGCATGACAGTGGATAGGCAATGGCTAACATTTAAGAAACAAATGCATGAATTGCAACAATTATACATTCCTTTCTGGCGCAAAAACACGGCCCAACCGTGGCTAACAAAAGAAATTAAGGATAGTATTAGATCCAAAGAGGAGTCATATCAAGTTGCCAGAAAAAGTAGCAAGCCTGAGGATTGGAAGCAGTTTAGAATTCAGCAAAAAAAGGACCAAGAGATAGATTAAGAGGGGAAAAATAGAGTATGAGAGTAAACTTGCAAGGAACATCATAGTGGACTGTAAAAGCTTCTACAAGTATGTAAAAAGAAAAAGATTAGTGAAGACAAGTGTAGGTCCCTTACAGTCAGAAACAGAAGAATTTATAATGGGGAACAGGCAGAGCAATTCAACAAATACTTTGGTTCTGTCTTCATGGAAGAGGACACAAATATTTCCCAGAAATGCTAGGGAACCAAGGTACTAGTGAGAAGGAGGAATTAAAGGAAATTAGTATCAGTAAAAAAATAGTAGTGCTGGAGAAATTAATGGAACTGAAAGCCAATAAATCCCCATGGCCTGATGATCTGCATCCCAGAGTACAAAAAGAGGTAGCCATGGAAATAGTGGATGCATTAGTTGTCATCTTCCAAAATTCTATAGATTATGGAACAGTTCCTGCAGATTGGAGAGTGGCAAATGTAACCCCACTATTTAAAAACGGAGGGAGAGAGAAAAAAAAGGAACTACAGACCGGTTAGCCTAACATCAGTAGTAGGGAAAATGCTAGAGTCTATTATTAAGGATGTGATAACAGGACATTTAGAAAATATCAACGGGATTAGACAAAATAAACATGGATTTATGAAAGGGAAATCATGTTTGATAAACCTACTGGAGTTTTTTTGAGGATGTAACTGGTAGAATATATAAGGGAGAACCAGTGGATGTGGTATATTTGGATTTTCAGAAGGCCTTTGATAAGGTCCCACATAAGAGGTTAGTGTGCAAAATTAAAGCACACGGGATTGGGGGTTATATACTGGCATGGATTGAAAATTGGTTATCAGACAGGAAACGGAGAGTAGGAATAAATGGTTCTTTTTCGGGGTGGCGGGCAGTGACTAGTGGGGTACCGCAGGGATCAGTGCTTGGGCTCCAGCTATTCACAATCTATATCAATGATTTGGATGAGGGAACCAAATGTAATATTTCCAAGTTTGCTGACGACACAAAACTAGGTGGGATCGTGAGTTGTGAGGAGGATGCAAGAGGCTTCAAGGCGATTTAGACAAGTTGAGTGAGTGGGCAAATACATAGCAGATGCAGTATAACGTGGGTGAATGTGAAGTTATCCACTTCGGAAGGAAAAACAGAAAGGAAGAGTATTATTTAAATGGTGATAGATTGGGGAATGTTGATGTACAAAGGGACCTGGGTGTCCTTGTACACCAGTCACTGAAAGCAAACATGCAGGTGCAGCAAGCAGTTAGGAAGGCAAATGGTATGTTGGCTTTCATTGCAAGAGGATGTGAGTACAGGAGCAAGGATGTCTTTCTGCAGTCATACAGGGCCTTGGTGAAACCACGCCTGGAGTATTGTGTGCAGTTTTGGTCTCCTTACCTAAGAAAGGATATACTTGCCATAGAGGGAGTGCAGCAAAGGTTCACCAGACTGATTCCTGGGATGGCAGGACTGTGACACGAGGAGAGATTGGGTCGACTAGGCCTGTATTCACTAGAGTTTAGAAGAATGAGAGGGGATCTCATTGAAACATATAAAATTCTGACAGTGCTAGACAGACTGGATGCAGGGAGGACATTTCCCCTGGCTGGGGGTCCAGAACAAGGAGTCTCAGTCTTAGGATACGGGGTAGGACATTTAGGACTGAGATGAGGAGAAATTTCTTCACTCAGAGGGTGGTGAAACTGTGGAATTCTCTACCACAGAAGGCTGTGGAAGCCAAGTCACTGAATATATTTAAGGAGCTAGATAGATTTCCAGACACAAAAGGCATCAAGGGGAATGGGGAGAGCGCGGGAATATGGTGTTGAGATCGCGGATCAGCCATGATCACATTGAATGGCGGAGCAGGCTCAAAGGGCCGACTGGCCTACTCCTGCTCCTATTTTCTATGTTTCGAAAGTAATTCAGCTAACCGGATTAGTCAATGGTGAAGAATAGTCAATGGGAAAGGCTATGTTTGGGAGGCATGGAATCGCAGAGTTCTGGAGGGAGGATCTATTCTGGGTCCTCTATTCACATTATCTGGAGGAGGTACTACCTGTATATATAAATAAAGTTTGGTGATACTAAGTTATGTACCCAAGAGATGAGAGGAGACGACATTGGCAGCATTTAAATGGATCTGGGCTAAATTAAGTGGATGGGTTAAGGATGGGTTTTAACGCAGATGGACCGACAGTAATTAGTAAGTATGGAAAAGGACGTGGAGTGATTACTGAGCACGGAAATTATCCAGCTGACCAGGCAACCATTAACAAGGCTCTCCACATACTTGCTCGTAATGCATAAAAGGGATTCAAATTGGAAAATGCTGAACAAGATTCTAACTGTTCCTGTTCTGATCGGTTAATGAACTGAAAGGCCTTAATTTCACCAGTTATTGAAAATACATGACTGGGGATCTTGTTCAAAGCAGAGCACAGCATTGTGCCAGAAAACAGTCAGGAATAGACGAGGGGAATCTTTCAGTGGAGACTCTACACCCTGAAACCAAGTGTGCAATCCTCCTCAATCATATCTCATCTGCTAAATACTTCAGCTAAGTCAACTTACAAAGAATTACATAGAATGTACAGCACTGAAACAGGCCATTCGGCCCAACTGGTCCATGCCAGCATTTATGCTCCATGTGAGCCTCCCCCACCCTTCTTCATCTAACCCCACCCTCTATTCCTTTCTCCCTCATGTATTTCTTCATCCAGCTTCCTCATTAATGCATCTATACTAGTCGCCTCAATTACTCCTTGTGGTAGCGAGTTCCACATTCTAACCACTCTTGAAGTACTTAATTCTGTCCACATTGAGGCAGAGGTCTGATTTTCAAAGATCCTCAGCGTGTTTCCCGTGCTGTGGGAAACACTCCATGTTCTACGAGACGTGTTTCAGCCAGCAGCCAGTCGGACATTCAAATACTTGTTTGACAGATGGGGATAAAAGGTGAGTTATTGCAGCAGGGCACTCAGTTCTTTCACACAAACTTTTAGCTACGAGATCTTTGTATTTTCACTGAAAATTCTTACTTTCCACTCGCAATTCTTCTGTTCACACATATTTACCAACTTTTCGGACCCCCTCAAACTGACATCATCAGGTTGGGGGGGCACCATGGCTGAATTCACCACTACATCTGAGGACGAGCAACATCAGCAGCCTCGCCACCCCTCCCTGCACAAAACAGTCCTGAAACTACACATACACCCACTGTAAAGTGACCCAATGGGTGGCATCAAGTGTCACCGTTCATGGTGAACCTCTTGAAAGGCCCCATTACAAAAGCCAGTCAAGAATGGGCAGGCAAGACATGGTAGTAGTGGTCAGAACGATAACATTTAATGTGACTTTAACAAAAAACAAATATAAATAAAAAACATGATAGTCTGTCAAACACCCTTGTGCATCCCCTTCGTGCTCACAAAACCTTCACCTTTCGGTTCCTACTACTTCTACGTGGTGCATCCCCTGTGGCTGCAGCAGAGGTGGTGGCAGGTTGGTCATGTTCACGCCCTGACTGCTCAGATGCTTTCAGCCTACGCCCTCTGGGTTTTGGTGCCCATGAGGGCCCCTCCAAAGACTGCTCCACCTGCACCTGTGCAGGGGCAGACTCGACCACCTGGAGAGGAGGCAGCATTGCGGGTACTGGTTGAGAAGGGGCAACAGGTGAGACTTGGGAGCACTTTGATTGATGTCCCCACTTCCATGCCCCCTTTTGCCATCATCCCTCTCCTGGGCCAGGCCCACATCACTCCTACCACCTGCTGGACAACAGTTTGGAGGACATGTATGAAGCCTTGGAAGCCCAGTTGTAAAGTATCTGCCTGCATGTTTAAGGCGGCAGAATGTTGTTCACCCTGAGTCTGAACGACCGTTGTCAGGGCCTGAATGGACTAATTTGTGAGCCGTGCTTGAAGCTCAATGGAGGCTAGCCTTCTCTCCATCGCAGACATTCCCGCACTTACTTGCGACACTATCTCAGATGTCCTCACGTCCCTGTGACAGTATCTGAGATTCCCTCCCGTACCTGTGCCACCATTCCACTCTTGCAGGAGTAGGACTCCTCCATCTTCTGCGCTATTGTGGAGAGTGCGCGTGGCACCTGTTCCAGTACCTCACAAATATGTTGCTGTCCCTCGATCATTCTCCTTTTAAAGGATGGCCCCCAGGGTTCAGCATCTGCGTCCTGCTGACCAGAGCCTGGAGAGGAGTGCTCCCACTAACACGGACTCTCCACAGCTGCCCCTGCCACCAGTGTCTGCTCGTGCTCACTTGTGCGTTGTGATTCACCAGGTGCCAACCCAATCTACTCACTACCAGGACCCACCGAGGTGCGAGTATCTGCTCTGGTGGATGACTCACTATGATGTGACGGTGCACCCTCAGAGGCCAGCAGGTCCTCTGAGGAATCGCCCTCTGCCATCACAGCGATTGCTGAAGGCCCTGTAAGAAAACAGAAAGCAGATGTGTCATGTTGCTGATGTTGGTGACCTCGTCTGCCACCTCGAGCCAGGCCTTCTTGGTGGCAGAGGCAGGACGCTTCCTCCCGTCTGCGGGGTAAAACACTTCCCTACTCCTCCTCACCCTGTCCAGTAGCTGCTGCAGTGAGGCATTGCTGAACCTTGGAGCAGCCTTGCTCCTGCACTGCTCCATTGTTATTTCTGGGTCTTTGCTCCACCAAAAGCCTTTGGAGCAATGGCCCTTTAAATAGAGCTCCTCCAGCTGACAGCCTCTCATGCCGGTACACAGTCCGCCCGCTGCGCTGCTTTTGGACGGCAAACCCAGTAGCCACGTTAATTGGGACCAATTCACTTTCAGTCGCATGCGAAACGGACATATTTTACGAGTAGAGGTTCGCACGTGCCCATACACCCCCCCCCCTCCCCGCTGCGATCCCGCTCCATTCTAAAATTGGGGCCCAAGTGTAGTCTAACCAAGGTTCTATACAAGTTTAACATAATGTCTCTGCTTTTCAATTCTATCCCTCTAGAAATAGGCTTGGTTTGCCTTTGTTATGGCCTGCGTGGCTACTTTTAGTGATTTGTGTATCTGTACTCCCAGATCCCTCTGCTCGTCTAACTCATTTAGACTCTTATTTTCCAACGAGCATGTGGCCTCCTTATTCTTCCTACCAAAATGTAATACCTCACACTGATCTTTACTGAAATTAATTTGCCAATTACACGCCCATTCTGCAAGTTTATCAATGTCTTCCTGTTTTTTGTCACAGTCCTCCTCGGTATTAACTCTACCCCCAATTTGGTGTCGTCGGCAAATTTTGAAATTGTACTTCAGAAAGAAAATAATTTTGCTGTGCGCAAATTGGCTGCTGCGTTTCCCTACATTACAAAAGTGACTACACGTCAAAAGAACTTAATTGGCTGTAAAGCCCTTTGGGACGTCCTGAAGTTGTGAAAGGCGCTATAGAAATGCAAGCCCTTTTCTTTAGACAGGCCTAAATAACAACAGATGCCATGGAATGAATATCAAGGCTAATCAATGCAGAGTGAAACTGACCCGAGTTTGCGTAAGCCAGCTAATGAAGTTGATTTTAGTCCCATACACCACGATTTACATATACTTGAAAAGGAAAAATATGCAGGGCTATGGGAAAAGAGCAGGCGAGAGACACTAATTGGATAGCTCTTTCAAAGAGCCGACAAAGGCACAATGGGCCTCCTTCTGTGCTGCAAGATTCTATCAACAGCATGGGGACGAATGGAATCGGAACCTCTGAGTATCAGATTACTAACTCCTCCGACTAGTCAGTTGGTAAAAGGCAACATATTACTGAGCCATATAGACCAGAAGGTCTCAAGTACGGCTTCTGATCTGATTCATCAGATCTCAGTCCTAGGTGGAGGTAAAGAGGGAGTAAAAGGGTCAGTAGAAGCACCAACATTTGCCTCAGCTGCCCTGAATGTGGGAAGAGAAAATCAACAGGGATTCCTGCTCCTGATTGCTATCCAGTGACTCACAGTAGAGAGCGCTCGTGTATGGGTGTCCAGTGAGGACAGCATCAGGTTCAGCTACCCCCTCTTTTCCACCCCGCCCCACCCCAGTTAAACACCCCACCAACCCTCACTGTGCAGGCTCATTTCAACATTAAGTCAGGTAACAGGAGCAAATGGCACCCGCCAGAAGTTTTATTAAAAACATTTACTTCCCTGAAGGACCCCATGAATCACTGCTCATCATGGTCTCTGCACTCGAGACAAACACCAACATCCTGCAAAACATTAAGTTCTCCCTCCACTAGGAAACAGTGTTATCTACGGGCTTGACTTTGTACATTTATACCAATACAACAGGCGCAGAGGGAGAACAATTAACCCAAGAGAGGTCAACATTGTGCCAAATACACTTTTTGTAACCATCACGTCAAATAACTACCAGTGACAGACGTGTAACCTAAAGTGCTTCATCCTAACATTAAGGGCCTCTTAAGTTTGGTGCTCGTTTCCTTTAGATCATAGGAGAGGAACTTATGAGCATTGGGTCCTTACGTTAACATCGCTAGAACTGCCTCCCTTATCCCAACTGCAGGATCTTAAATGCCTGGGTCTCTGATTCTGCCCGAGGGATAAGGGAGCGATGTGAACACAAGGAGCCGGCAGACCAGGGTTGCTGTCCTCCACCCCAACCTACAGAAGCACCAAATGTCAAAGTGATTTATAGAGCACAAAATGCTCCCCACCACCACACACTTTAACACCATTAATGTAAAGGGCAACCCAAGGGCACTTCACAATGGTGTGAGGATAATGAACAACAAGCCCAAGGAGAGAAGATTAGAAGGTGTGACCAAAAGCTTGGTCAGATAGGTGGGCTTTAAAGGAGGAGAGGGAGATGGACAGGTTTTCGGGCAAAGAGGTTTGAGACACACAAGAGGCCAGAGATAGAGGAATGGAGATTTTGGTGGGTGTGTTGGGGGTGGGGGGTTCTAAGACTAGAGGAAACTACACAAATAGGGAGAAAGGACTTGCATTTATACAGTGCCTTTCACTGTTTTTCACAGTTCAAGTGGACATAAGCATGTGTATATTTTGTACTATTACACTTTACTGAAATGCTCATGACAACTAACAGACATCAGGCTGACAGGTGTAAGATACACCAGATACATCGACGACATTTTCTTTCTATGGACCCACGGCGAGGAATCACTAAAGAGACTACACGATAACATCAACAAGTTCCATCCCACCATCAAGCTCACCATGGACTACTCCTCAGAATCAGTTTCTTTCTTGGACACACGAATCTCCATCAAAGGCGGGCACCTCAGCACCTCACTCTACCACAAGCCCACGGACAACCTCACGATGCTCCACTTTTCCAGCTTCCACCCTAACCACGTCAAAGAGGCCATCCCCTATGGACAGGCCCTGCGAATACACAGGGTCTGCTCAGACGAGGAGGAACGCGATGGACACCTACAGACGCTGAAAGACGCCCTAGTAAGAACGGGATATGACGCTCGACTCATCGATCGACAGTTCCGACGGGCCACAGCAAAAAATCGCATAGACCTCCTCAGAAGACTAACACGGGATGCAACCAACAGAGTACCCTTCGTCGTCCAGTACTTCCTCGGAGCGGAGAAACTACGCCATGTTCTCCGCAGCCTTCAACATGTCATCAATGATGACGAACACCTCGCTATGGCCATCCCCACACCTCCACTACTCGCCTTTAAACAGCCACCCAAACTCAAACAAACCATCGTTCGCAGCAAATTACCCAGCTTTCAGGAGAACAGCATCCACGACACCACACAACCCTGCCACGGTAACCTCTGCAAGACATGCCAGATCATCGACACAGATACCACCATCACACGAGAGGACACCACCCACCAGGTGCACGGTTCATACTCCTGTGACTCGGCCAACGTTGTCTACCTCATACGTTGCAGGAAAGGATGCCCCATTGGTGAGACCATGCAGACGCTGCGACAACGGATGAACGGACACCGCGCAACAATCGCCAAACAGGAGGGTTCTCTCCCTGTCGGGGAACACTTCAGCAGTCATGGACATTCAGCCACCGACCTTCGGGTAAGCATACTCCAAGGCGGCTTTCGAGACACACGACAACGCAAAATCGTCGTGTGCCTCAACCGGGATCTTGGGTTCATGTCACACTACACGTAACCCCACCAGCGAACAAATGTTATCTGTTTTTAATATAACGGGTCATTGACTGACTGTCTTCCTTCTCTCTCTCTCTCTCTCTCTCTCTTTTTTTTGGGGGGTTTGTATATTCGGTGGCCTTTTCGGTGACACCTTTCTGTCTGCTCACTGTGATTGCCTTGGCAACGGGCAGTAATCACCAGGCATTGTTCTGTGATTTTCAAATGCGAAGGATTCGAAAATTTCATTTCCACACCGTTCACCTGAGGAAGGAGGAAGCCTCAGAAAGCTTGTGGAATTTAAAATAAATTTGTTGGACTATAACTTGGTGTTGTAAAATTGTTTACAGGTGTAAGATTGCCAGTCCTCTGTTTTGAGTAACAGAACATTTGCCATCCTTCATCATTGTACCAGAACAAACACATTGTTAACCATGGTGTCTGGACACACATCTAAAGTAAGCCAGTGCAAAACCTCGAGATTACTCTAGTGAATAAACCCTGGCTGCAATGGATTGTTTGCGAGCAGTCCAAAAGTCACATTATGTTTGAGGTGGAATAATTTCAGCTCCTCCAGCCAACCCTATTATCAAAATCGCTCACAGCAGACTCTTATTGTCGAGCAGCACAGGTACGCATGGGCACCATCCAGAGCAGCACAGGTACCATCCGCCTGCCCTCCCAACAAAGCCACAGCTGATGGGCTGCTCCAGCCATCTCTGCATATCCCACGCGCACACAGCCTAGCGTCAACCAGGAGAGCGGGGGGCCACCACACGAGGTGCCAAGTGGCCATTTCAGAAAGTGGAAAAATGCCACACTGGTGCTCATTGCGGGGCACCGACTTTCAAGGCCAGATTTCTATCCCTCTGGGACGCAGTATTCTGTGCACCGTGAGCAGAGGATCTCGAGAAGCTGTGATCCTTTCTGTATTTATGGATTTAATAGCACCTTGTTTCTGTTGCCAAAAAATGTCTGCAATCACGGTTGACACCGTATTTTAGCAGCTAGGAGAGTGGGTCCCCAAAAATGGAACACCACTGTCAGAGGATTTCACTCCACCTAACTGAGCGACACCTGATGCCTGGATTCCCTGCACCAACATCCCACATAACAGTTGAATGAATAACTAAACATACAGCATCTAGTGGGATTTGTTTCCAGTGAAGCTGGAATCAACACTGACTGGCTGAGGACTGTGCACAGCAGTGAAGGGAGGGGAAACAGAAGATTTAATCCTCAAAATTAACCATCGCTTCACCCTCAGACTCCCTTTGCTCCAAACACAAACAGATCAATTCAAATGCAAGGTTACTTTGTCAGTCTGACTACTTTTAAACCGGAGGCTGATAACGTTGGGCTGCTCCAACAGCGCCAGAGTGCGGATGAACCTGCAGAATTGGATGTGATGTGCCCTTTGAAATGATAAATATAAGAGAGAAAATACTGGAAATGCACAGGTCAGTCAGCAACTGAACATAGAATTACATCAAATTTAAAGCACAGAAACAGGCCATTCGGCCCAACTGGTCTATGCCGGTGTTTACGCTCCACACGAGCCTCCTCCCTCCCTACTTCATCTCACCCTATCAGCATATCCTTCTATTCCTTTCTCCCTCACGTACTCATCTAGCATCCCCTTAGATGCATCAGAGAAAGAGAAACCCGCAAGTCTGATGAAAGGACACCTCCAAAACATCACATCATCACCTGCTTTTTCCCTTTACAGATGCTGACCAGCCTGCTGTGTAATCTCAGCATTTTCCAGGCTTTTGTTCCTCCAAATTTCCAGTTTTTCCTTTTTATTTTGCTGTATCCATACTGATTTTAGTTTATTCTCCGAGGAACTCATTCACCTACTAGTATCAACAATCGCAGCACTATTCGAGGGTTACAGTTTTTAAAAGAACGAACAGATTATCTGGTCATTATCACATTGCCATTCGTGGGATCTTGCTGTGCAAATATTGGCTGCTGCGTTTCCTATGTTACAACAGCGACTACACTTCAAAAGTACTTCTGTGACTGTAAAGTGCTTTGGGACGTCCTTAGGCGCTATATAAATGCAAGTTCTTTATTTTATTTTTCTATAGCGCCTTTCACGTCAAGACGTCCCAAAGCGCTTCAATCAAATGAATTCCTCTTGAAGTGCAGTCACTTGTTTTGTAGGCAAATGCTGCAGCCAATCTGTGCACAAGATCCCACAGCAATGATTATAAATGACCAGTTAATCTGTTATGGAGCTGTTGGTTGAGGAACAAATGTTGGCCAGGCACACCAGGAGAACTCCCCTACTCTTCTTTCCATAGTGCCGTGGGATCTTTTACATCCACCTGCACAGGCACATGGTGAGTCAGTTTAACATCTCATCCGAAAGACAGCACCTCCAAAGGTGCAGCACTCCCTCAGTACTGCACTGGGAGTGCCAACCTGGATCATGTGCTCAATTCTCTGGAGTGGGGCTTGAAACCACCTCCTTCCAGCATTTTTTTTAATCCCCAGTCTCCCACATGCAGTTTTTCCTCTTGGTCTCTAAAGAAAATGGATGATCCTAAAAATAATACTCCTCACTTAAGCCCAGGAATGAGAGACTAAAACAAAAGCAAAATACTGCAGATGCTGGAAATCTGAAATAAAAACAGAACACGCTGGAAATACTCACATCAGGCAACATCTTGCTGTTAAATCTCTAACATCTTCCAGTTCTGATAAAAGGTCATCGGCCTGAAACATTAACTCTGTTTCTCTCTCCACAGATGCTGCCTGACCTGCTGAGTATTTCCAGCATTTTCTGTTTTTATTTCAGATTATTGGCTTGCAACCTCCATTTGTTCTTGATGAAGTGATTTCCCTTCATCCACCAAGTGTTTTTTTTAAATTATTCACATGGTGGCAAAATAAAAATTGCTGGAGGCCACTGCCACCTTGTCCCATTGCTGGCTACAGGAAGTCTCCTTTTTGAAGGAA
Organism: Heptranchias perlo; assembly: GCF_035084215.1. Lineage (NCBI taxonomy): Eukaryota > Metazoa > Chordata > Chondrichthyes > Hexanchiformes > Hexanchidae > Heptranchias > Heptranchias perlo. The sequence continues at coordinate 11,384,818 of NC_090340.1, forward strand.
CTCTCATTTGCTTTCAGCACTAGTTCCGTTGGCGTCCCACACTTGGCATTCCCCCAAACCACACAATCCTTCAGGCTCGTCATATTCAGGCAATAAATTTTACAATCCTAAAGATTGAACAGGCAGGGGCTCTTTTCTTTACAAAAGAGAATACTGAGGTGACCTGATAGATGTCTTTAAGATTATGAAAGGGTTTGATAGGGTGGACGTGGAGAAGATGTTCCCACTTGCGGGGGAGACCAAAACTAGGGGTCATAAATATAAATCCAATACAGAAGTCAGGAGAAACTTCTTTACCCAGAGAGTGGTTAGAATGTGGAACTCGCTACCAAAAGGAGTTGAGGAAAATAGCGCAGATACATTTAAGGGAAAGCTAGATAAGTACATGAGGGAGAAAGGAATAGAAGGATATGCTGATAGGGGTAGATGAAGTAGGGAGGGAGGAGGCTCGTGTGAAGCACAATCACCAGCATAGATCTGTTCGGCCAAATTGCCTGTTTCTGTGCTGTACATTCTGTGTAAAGGAGTCTTGACACTGCAACTGGAGTATGGGAATAATTGAAGTCATAAGATTTACTGCAAGAGCAGAAAGCTATCCTAAAGCTTTATCAGGGTGTTATACTTCAGTTTCTTCCAGTGCCACACCCCCACCCCAACCACGCATTTGATTTTGATCCCTCTCCCCACCCCAATTTTCTCTCCTCCTCCCGAGAACCACCTCTTACTGGGGTACCTGACCCAAAAAAAGACTTGCATTTATATACCGCCCTTCACAACCTCAGGACGTCCCAAAGCACTTTACGGCCAACGAAATACTTTCAATTTGCACACAGCAAGCTCCCACAAACAGCAATGACATAAATGACCAGTGAAAACAATTTTACAACACCAAGTTATAGTCCAACAATTTTATTTTTAATTCCACAAGCTTTCGGAGGCTTCCTCCTTCCTCAGGTGGTGTGGAAATACCACACCACCTGAGGAAGGAGGAAGCCTCCGAAAGCTTGTGGAATTAAAAATAAAATTGTTGGACTATAACTTGGTGTTGTAAAATTGTTTACAATTGTCAACCCCAGTCCATCACCGGCATCTCCACATCATAAATGACCAGGTCATTTGTTTTGTTTTAAAAAAGTGATGTTGGTTGAGGGATAAATATTGAGCAGGACTCCAGGGAGAACTCCCCTGCTCTTCTTTGAAATATTGCCATGGGGTCTTTTACACCCACTTGAGAAGGCAGACGGGGCCTTGGTTTAACGTCTCATCCGAAAGACGGCACCTCAGACAGTGCAGCACTCCCCCAATATTATACTGGGAGTGTCAGTCTCTAACGTGGGACTTGAACCCACAATCTTCTGACTCATGAGGTGACAGTGCTAGCCACTGAGCCACGGCTGAAACCTGTGAAAGGCAGGATTTATCCATTCTTGCTGAGTGCCACAATTTTGTTCCCTCCCCCCCCCCCCCCCCACCTCTCCTGGAGAGCTGGCTCTTGCTGGAGTACCGGGCCCAAGTGGCTGATCCTCGTGTATGAACCCCGTCAGCATCAGTAGTCTGTTCTTCAACAAAGTGCATCCACAGCCGCTGCCCTCGTGTTTTTTAATACGTTTTTACGTAGTAAAGTGTCCCAAGGCGTTTCATAGGAGCATTATCAAACAAAAGTTTGACACCGAGTCACAGATATTAAGATAGGTGACCAAAAGCGCTCTCAGAAGTAGGTTTTAAAGGAGCGTCTTGAAGGAAAGAGAGGCAGAGAGATTTCGGGAGAGCATTTCAGAGCTTAGGGCCTAGGCAGCTGAAGGCACGGCCGCCAATGGTGGAGCGATTAAAATCGGGGATGCGCAAGAGGCCAGAATTGGAGAAGTGCAGAGGTCTCGGAGGGTTCTAGGGCTGGAGGGGTGAGTCCATGGAGGGATTTGAATATGAGGATGAGAATTTTAAATTCGAGGCGTTGGTGGACCAGGAGCCAATGCAGGACCGGGAGCACAGGGGTGATGGGTGAACAAGACTTGGTGTGCAAAGGTCGCAACGAGGAGTGGGAACTCTGCCCTGTTTCTCCTCTCCCCAGCTGAGTTGATTCATCAAAAACTGGGCCCTTCCTGGTCAGCATGGCTCAGTGCCGCACTACACGGGGCACTTAGCCACTCAGCCATCAGGATCTCTTGTGCACATTGTTAAACTTTTATTACTTTGAAACCCGATAAGAGCTCTAAAACTGCTCCAAACGAGTGAAGCATCTGGCAAGCAGGAGAGGAAAGGTGGGACTGGTAACTCAAGGTCATCATGGGCGGAAGGAATTATATCTGTTGGATCGAGAGCGTGGCACAGGACAAGGAGTGGAAGCTGGGATCTGGCAGCAGCTCTCCAGGCTCGAGGGGAATACCAGTGTGTTAGCGCAAGGCTGGTCAAACGGCCCTAGCAAGGCGAATGATGTCCTTGCCCAGAATGATACTGGGGCTCAGAGGGTTAAATTACAAGTAAAGGTGCCTTGTATTCCCTTGAGTTTAGCAGATTGAGGGGTGATCTGATCGAAGAGTTTAAAATGTTAAAAGGATTCGATAGGTTAGATACAGAGAAACTATTTGCTCTGATGGGGAAATCGAGAATAAAGGGGCACAATCTTAAAACTAGTGGCAGGCCATTTAGGAGTGAAATCAGGAAGGACTTTTTCACACAAAGGGTAGTGGAAATCTGGAAATCTCTCCCCAAAAGGTGTGGATGCTGGGGGTCAATTGGAGCTTTTACGACTCAGATCGATAGATTTTTGTCAGGTAAGGGTATTGAGAGATATGGAGCTTCTGCGGGTAAATGGAGTTAAGATACAGATCAATCATGATCTGATTGAATGCCGGAACAGGGTCGAGGGGCTGAATGGCCTACTGCTGTTCCTTGCACAATTGAACTCTCTGTACCTGCCTAAGCATTTGAAGGCCAGCAGCACTCACGCAGCTTTTAAACAAACTGGTGGCAAAGCAATCCAGCATCACTGTTACCATGACGTTCACCAGGGATACGAGATGAAGAGCCGATGGGAGCCAGAGAGAATGAGAAAGAGATGAGAGAAACGTGAATGTGAGAGGGGGGAGTACAAGAAAGTACAATCTGGATTTCAAGAAAATAACTAAAAACAAAGCCATATTGATGTGCTAGAATTTCTTGTATGGCACTCATTAGTTACTGTACACACATTTTATTTAGGCTTGTAGCTTGCTCTCAGTATTCAGCTTCGAAATGTTTGGCCACTGATATGACATGTTTGCTGTATTTAAATACCAGTAAGGCAGTCAAACCACTCAAACCTGATTAAACCCAACATTTTTCTGATTACTATCATTTTTGTTTCATTCTTGACTCAAAAAAGCACGCACTTGATGGCAGCTCTGACCACTTGACTTTTTCTAAAACCAAAATTCAGAAAAAGTAAAATCTAAAATTCAGAAGGCCAATCCATAAGTAAAGGGATTTCCTTTTAGTTGAAGGCAATGAGAAAGCACAGGGATTCGACCTCACTGCAGTGTCACCATTAGGTACATGCAATTCTGCTTTCCTCCAACTCTGGCCTTTTGTGAACTTCCCCACTTCCTTCGGCCCACTATTGGCGGTCGTGCCTTCAGCTGTCTCAGCCCTAAGCTCTGGGATTCCCTCCCTAAACCTCTCCACCTCTCTCTCCCCTCCTTTAAGACACTCCTTAAAACCTACCTCTTTGACCTAGCTTTTGGTCACATGTCCAAATATCTCCTTTGGCTCAGTGTCAGTTTTTTGGTCTGATTATGCCCCTGTGAAGTGCTTTGGGACATTTTACTATGTTAAAGGCGCTATATAAATGCATGTTGTTGACATTGATCAACATCATCAATAGATTTTTCTTGTTCGAACCCTGCAAACGAGTTACTGTCATCATACAATCAAACGCCGGCCTGAAAAGCCCTCTTTCCCATGTCTGTGTTAATCAAAGGATGAGGTTTAACAAAGCAGACAGCAAATCAGTAAGGGGAGTGGGGCCCTGACCAATATTTTCTCTCCCACGCCTCGCTAGGTTAACTGAAGCATCCCACGCAGTTCTGGGTACCCCAGTATAAGAATATTAGAGCCATGGAAAGGGCACAGTAAAGATTCAAGGAACATCAGACCAGCAGGAGGCCATTCAGCCCCTCGAGCATATTCTGCCATTCAATTCAATCATGGCAAATTTGTACCTCAACACCATATCCCTTGATACGCTCACCCAACAAAAATCTGTCCACCTCAGTCTTGAAAGCTCCAACTGACCCAGCATCCTTTGCCTTTTTGGGGGGGGGGGGGGGGGGGGGGAGGGGGGGGAAAGAGAGAAAGGAGAGGGGAAAGAGAGTTTCAGATTTCCACTTACCTTCTTGTGAAAAAATGCTTCTTGATTTCACTCCGGAATGGCCTACCTCTGATCTCAAGATTGAGCCGTTTTGTTTTGGATTCCCCCACCAGAGGAAATAGTTTCTCCGTATCTACCCTATTGAATCCCCTGATCATCCCTCAGCCTTCTAAACTTGAGGGAATACAAACCAAGTTTATATAACCTGTCCTCATAATTTAACCCTTTTATACCCCAGTATCATTCTGGTGAAGCTGCGCTGCACCCCCTCCAAGGCCAATATATTCTTCCTAAGGAGAGATGCCCAGAACTGAATGCAGTGCTCCAGGCTGTGTACATCGTTCCCTCACATTTGTATTCAAATCCCTTGAGATAAAGGCCAACATTCCATTAGCCTTTTTGAATAAGTTACAATGAAAGGCTCGAAAGTTGGGCTTTCTTCATTTGAGGAGAATGGGCCTACGAGTTTAGAAGAATGAGAGGTGATCGCATTGAAACATAAGATTATGAGGGGGCTTGACAGGGTAGATGCAGAGAGATTGTTTCCCCTGGCTAGAGTGTCTAGAACTAGGGATCATAATCTCAGGATAAGGGGTCGGCCATTTAAGACTGAGATGAGGAGGAATTTCTTCACTCAGAGGGTTGTGAATCTTTGGAATTCTCTACCCCAGAGGGCTGTGGACGCTGAGTCAATGAATATATTCAAGGCTGAGATCGATAGATTTTTGGATTCTAGGGGAATCAAGGAATATGGGGATCGGGCAGGAAAGTGGAATTGAGGTTGAAGATCAGCCACGATCTGAGTGAATGACGGAGCAGGCTCGAGGGGCCGTATGGAAGAGAGAGAGTCAAGATAGAGGTTTCCAAAATTCTGGAAAGGGTAAATAATGAAAGGTTGTTTTCACTGGTTGGTGAATCCTTAACAAGAGGACAGACACAGTGAGGATAATCACTTGAAGAATAAAGGGGAAGAAAGAATTTTCATACAGCTGGTTATTGTAACATGGAAAGTTTTATCACAAGTGACCAACAGCAATTAAAAGGGAATTGGATAAGTATTTGAAAAGTTAGCATCAGCAGAGGCGTGTTGTGTTAAATGGCTTCCCAATGTGCCGTATGATTCTATGATACTGAAGCACGATATATTGACTCACTAAGACAACAGACAAGTCCCTAAACCCATGGTTTTTATGGGAGCTGTTTCGCTTAACCGACAGCAAACACTGACTACTGTGGAAACAGTTATTACAAAGAATGTACAGCACAAGAACAGTTATAAGCAAGGAAAGAAGAGACAGAATTACATAACATGATCTCCCAAAACACGATTACAAAATCTCAGACAGTCTCATAATCTCACCATAAATCAGCAGGGCTAATTCTTAACAGATGGAATTATGCAAAGCAATTCCCAAACCACTGGTAAAAATTCCAGAAATTACTAATAAAATGGAATTGGACTGAAGTCACAGTAAGTAGTGGCCCTGCTTGCAGTCATGTGCCCCTATTCACTGCTGGCTGAACTCACAGGGAATTCCAGACATTCCCCACAGCAAAAGGAAAACATTCACTGTGAAATCAGATTATCCTAAATGGGAGAAGTGATTAAAGGGGGGAGGGGGGGGGTGTGCAGGCCACAGGGGTGATGGATGTGGCTACAATGCTTCTATGGCTGAATAGCCACACTCCTGTACAATTTCCTCTCTTCCTGCCCTACATTCTCCTCTGTTGTGGAATGTGCTCCAGGGTGCATTTTTACGTAAGCAGCACCATAGTGTGGAGAAAAAAAGCACTACGAAACTAATATCAATGTCCAGGAGATGGACAGTAAAATATATACATCAGTCCTGCACAAGTTCGACTCACACATAAATGTAATACATCACAGTACAACCCCTCAGATAATGATGCAGTCCGTGCCCGCATGCAGCAAGACTTGGACAACATCCAGGCTTGGGCTCATAAGTGGCAAGTAACATTCGCGCCAGACAAGTGCCAGGCAATGACCATCGCCAACAAGTGAGTCTAACCACCTCCCCTTGACATTCAACGGCATTACCATCGCCGAATCCCCCACCATCAACATCCTGGGGGTCACCATTGACCAGAAACTTAATTGGACCAGCCATATAAATACTGTGGCTACGAGAGCAGGTCAGAGGCTGGGTATTCTGCGGCGAGTGACTCACCTCCTGACTCCCCAAAGCCTTTCCACCATCTACAAAGCACAAGTCAGGAGTGTGATGGAATACTCTCCACTTGCCTGGATGAGTGCAGCTCCAACAACACTCCAGAAGCTCGACACCATCCAGGACAAAGCAGCCCGCTTGATTGGCACCCCATCCACCACCCTAAACATTCACTCCCCTCACCACCGGCGCACTGTGGCTGCAGTGTGTACCATCCACAGGATGCACTGCAGCAACTCGCCAAGGCTTCTTCGACAACACCTCCCAAACCCGCGACCTCTACCACCTAGAAGGACAAGGGCAGCAGGCACATGGGAACAACACCACCTGCACGTTCCCCTCCAAGTCACACACCATCCCGACTTGGAAATATATCGCCATTCCTTCATCGTCACTGGGTCAAAATCCTGGAACTCCCTTCCTAACAGCACTGTGGGAGAACCTTCACCACACGGACTGCAGCAGTTCAAGGCGGCTCACCACCACCTTCTCGAGGGCAATTAGGGATGGGCAATAAATGCCAGCCTCGCCAGTGATGCCCACATCCCATGAACAAATAAAAAAAAGTTACACAGGAGTTGAAGGAAGAACTTGCAATTCTATAGCACCCTTCATAAATTCAGAACATCCCAAAGCGCTTTACAGCGAATGAGGTCCTTTTGAAGTGTAGTCACTATTTTAACATAGGAGTTGGAATGCTGTAGGAAACACATGCAAACCCTCCAGCACTTTATCACATCCGCACAAGCTTATAGTGCGTCACGACACAGTATGTTCCCCATGAACTACACTGTCTGAATCGGGTGCATTTAGTTGTCAGTTTAGGTGTCAATTGTGGTTCAGTGGTAGCACTCTTGCCCCCGAGTCAGAAGGTGGTGGGTTCTAGTCCCACTCCTGAGACTTGAGCACAAAATCTCGGCTGACAATCAAGTGCAGCACTGAGGGAGCGCTGCACTGTCGGAGGTGCCGTCTTTCAGATGAGACGGTAAACCGAGGGCCCATTTGCCCTCTCAGGTGGACGTAAAAGATCCCATGGCACTATTTCGAAGAGCAGGGGAGTTCTCACCGATGTCCTGGCCAATATTTATCCCTCAACCAACATCACAAACAGATTATCTGATCATTATCTCATTTCTGTTTGTGGGATCTTGCTGTGCACAAATTGGCTGCCGAGTTTCCCTACATTACAACAGTGACTACACTTCAAAAGCACTTCATTTGCTGTAAATTGTTTTGGGATATCCTGAGGTGGTGAAAGGCGCTCTATAAATATAAGTCTTTCTATCTTTTCAGCAGGGCAGACAGTGACAGATCCTGGTCTTTTGTTATCATCTCACTTGAACAGAAGACATTTCCAGGTTTTACTTCAGTGCATGCTACATATTTATTGGCAGGCCTCCCGTGACCTTGCTCACAGTAAATCAGGTGATACATTTCTTTTCATAATGACAGGATTATTATTCTTGTAAAGCACACTGTATTATTCTGCTGATACAGTGGAGCTGTGTTTAAACTAGTCTGCTCCTTTAAGGCCGGAAAGTTTAACTGCAACAAACAAACACAGCCTAAGGCCAATCATTCAGCTGTATATTCTGCAGAGTTCAAGCAAATGTCAGGATCGGATACAATGGCTGATGTTGCCCCTCTCCCTAACCCAGGGACATTGGGAGCTCATTACACTGCCCCAGCTGACAGACGGAAGGTATCGATTCACTCAGCACAGAGCGGGGACTGAACCTGGGACCTTCCCGGGCAGTAAGGCTCAACTTGACAAAGTTAGAAAACCCACAGATGAAGTCACAGCTTTCTGCCATCAAGTTTCTTTTTTTAGACTCACACCAGAGTTAAACAAAAAAAAATGCAAATGAGACACTCAAATTACTGACAAATTTTAGCAGCTATAACATGAGCAGAACAGGGACACAAATATTCACAGGAAGATGCAAATCAGGAAGTTATGTTGCCATTCAAAGGACGTTAGTAAATTGAAGGGGAAGTTTAAGTCTTCTGAGCTGGCCTACAATCAAATGTTTAAAGGGATACAGTCTCTCAATCACCCATGTTCTATGACCATTGGGAGGCGGTTTCTATTACAATTGTCACATCTGACACGATGTTCTACTCCAATGACATCAAGAAAGAGTTTGATGTTGGACAGAGTCCTGGCACCAATTCACGTCATTGGAGTGAACCTCTAAACACTACTTCTGACCAGCCGTTCTGGAGCAGCCCAGCAAGAGATGACAAAGACACTGCTTGCCTCCCTTTGTAACCCTCAGGATAATTTGACAGTTCAGTAGGAAAATAGGAACAGGAGTAGGCCATTCAGCCCCTTGAGCCTGTTCTGCTGTTCAATTAGATCACAGCTGATCTGTATCTTAACTCCATTTACCTGCCTTGGTTTCATAACCCTTAACAGTCCTGCCGAACAAAAAACTATCAATCTCAGTTTTGAAATTTTCAATCGACCCCCAGCCTCCACAGCTTTTATTTTGGTGGGGGGGGGGGGGGGGAGGAAGGAGTGGGGGGGATAAGTGTTCCAGATTTCCACTACCCTTTGAAATGCAGTGGAACGTTCTTTCTCTGCAAGAGTCTCCTCCAGAATTGAGGGTGTATCTTCCAGTGCTGTGGGACTCCCCTCTGCAGCCTCAGGATCACTGGCCTATCTGTGGTGAGCTTGCTGGTGAGTCCCGCCAGAGCAGGGTGGCTAGTTTTGTTGCCGGACCAAAACGGTGCCAGCGACCTTGGAGTTTATGGCAAAAGATTGAATTTTAAAAAAAGTTTCTTAAATCTCATCCCAGCGCCCTGGGCCCATGCAGTCGATCACTGGGCTTTCTGGATTTTAAACATTAAATGGCCCCCTCTATTACCATAGCAACACTGGACGCCAACAAACAAACGGGCATCCCTGGCATCCTGCAGTGCAGCAACGAGAAGTAATTCAGATGGCGTACCCACTTCCATTGGCATATTGCTGAAACATACCCATCCGTAGAAGCACATTGATACTGAAGGCTGCCAGTGGGCAACCCAATGGGCAGGGATGCAGCGGAGCACAAGCCCGTCCAATTTCCCACCCCAAAAATTAACAGAGGGAGGATGGGAGGCCCCAGCTGAGTTCTGATCCACACAACACGTTCACGCAATAGAGACAGGCAGACCTGACCCCGACTCCAAGATCAGCTCAAATATATCTGATTCTCATTCGCAATCTACCCTCATGCTTGCACCTTTCATCCTTTTCAAGTTCAGACCAAAGACAAATTACATAAATATAAATGTGTTTTTCCTTTTATTTCCTTATAAACTTCTGCCCGTACCAAGACCAAAGGTGGAGCAAGGTCAAGAACACCAACTCACTCACTGGGACATCCGGGTACGGTAGTGTAATGGTTATGTTACTGGACGAGTAACTCAGAGGCCTGGACTAGTAATCCAGACGACAGTTCAAATCCCACCATGGCAGTTTGAGAATTTGAATTCAGATAAATAAATCTGGAAATAAAAAGCTGGTATCAATGTCGTAAAGACCCAACTGGTCCATTAATGTCCTTTAGGGAAGAAAACCTGCCATCCTGACCTGGTTTGGCCTATACGGGACTCCAGTCCCACACCAACGTGGTTAACTCTTAACAAGCTACTCATTTGAATCAAACCGGTACAAAGAAGAATAAAATCGAATCAGGCCACGGCAAAGGCACGTCCAACCCAGTCGACCCTGCAAAGCCTCCATCACTAACATCTGGGGACTAGTGCAGTGGGCACTATATACAGGATGCACAAGGGCAGCAGGTGCCTGGGAACACCTCCACCTCCAAGTCACACACCATCCCGACTTAGACATATCTTGCTATTCCTTCATCGTTGCTGGGTCAAAATGCTGCAACTCCCGACTTAACAGCATTGTGGGGGTATTTTCACCACACGGTCTGCAGTGGTTCAAGAAGGCGGCCCATCACCACGTGAAGGGCAACTAGGAATAGGCAATAAATGCCGGCCTTGATAGCAATGCCCACATCCCAAGAACAAATAAATGAAAAAACACCTAATGACAAGCACCTGAGCCCTCCCTCAGTGTGAAGTCAGATTCTCTCTGGGGTAAAAAGCCACACATCACTTGCAACCGCCTAACAAGCACAAGCACCA
>NC_090340.1:13352885-13403646 GCF_035084215.1 Heptranchias perlo
TCCAACCCCTTTCCCTATTAACCCCACTCCCCAAACTTCTCCCCCACCAACCCCTCTCCCGACTAACCCCACTCCCCAACTTCTCCCCCAACCAACCCCTCTCCCTACAAACCCCACTCCCCACCAACCCCTCTCCCTACTAACCCCACTCCCCAACTTCTCCCCCACCAACCCCTCTCCCTACAAACCCCACTCCCACCAACCCCTCTCCCTACTAACCCCACTCCCCAACTTCTCCCCCACCAACCCCTCTCCCTACAAACCCCACTCCCACCAACCCCTCTCCCTACTAACCCCACTCCCCAACTTCTCCCCCACCAACCCCTCTCCCTACAAACCCCACTCCCACCAACCCCTCTCCCTACTAACCCCACTCCCCAACTTCTCCCCCACCAACCGCTCTCCCTACTAACCCCACTCCCCAACTTCACCCCCACCAACCCCTCTCCCTACTAACCCCACTCCCCAACTTCACCCCCACCAACCCCTCTCCCTACTAACCCCACTCCCCAACTTCACCCCCACCAACCCCTCTCCCTACTAACCCCACTCCCCAACTTCACCCCCACCAACCCCACTCCCTACTAACCCCACTCCCCAACTTCACCCCCACCAACCCCACTCCCTACTAACCCCACTCCCCAACTTCTCCCCCACCAACCGCTCTGCCTACTAACCCCACTCCCCAACTTCTCCCCCACTAATCCCTCTTGTTGTCTTCTCCCCCAACGTCTGTCCCACTAACTCCTCTCATTAATCCCTCACACAAACCGCTCTCCCCACTATCCCCTCTCCCCATTAACCTCTCTTCCCTGCTAGGGGATGTCCTTGTGCATGAGTCATGGGGAGTTGGCATGCAGGTGTGGTGAGCAGTTGGGGGCACAGATGGTATGTTGGCCTTTATTGCAAGGGGGTTGTTGTATTAGAGTGAAGAGGTCTTGCTGCAATTATATAGGGCTCTGGTGAGACCACATCTGGAGTACTGTGTACAGTTTTGGGCTCCTTATCTCAGGAAGGATATACTTGCCTTAGAGGGGGTGCAACAAAGGTTCACTGGATTGATTCTTGGGATGAGAGGGTTGTCCTATGAGGAGAGATTGAGTAGAATGGGCCTATATTCTCTGGAGTTTAGAAGAATGAGAGGTGATCTCATTGAAACATATAAAATACTTAGAGGGCTTGACAGGGTAAATGCTGAAAGGTTGTTTCCCCTGGCTGGAGTGTCTAGAACTAGGAGTCATAGCCTCAAGATAAGGGGTCGGCCATTTAAGACTGAGATGAGGAAAAGTTTCTTCACTCAGAGGGTTGTGAATCTTTGGAATTCTCTACCCCAGAGTGCGATGGATGTTCAGTCGTTGAGTATATTCAAGACTGAGATCGATGGATATTTGGACTCTAGGGGAATCAAGGGATATGGGGATTGAGCAGGAAAATGGAGTTGAGGTTGAAGATCAGCCATGATCTTATTGAATGGTGGAGCAGGCTCGAGGGGCCGAATGGCCTATTCCTGCTCCTATTTCTTATGTTCTAACCCACCTCCCTCACATTCTCCCCCACTAAACCTTCTCCAAGAACTTCTCTCTCACTAACCCCTCACCACCAATCGCTCGACCCCAACCCCTCTCCCCCACAGCCTCGCTCACCAACCCCTCTCCCCAACCCTTGTCCCACTAACTCCTTCCACACTATCCCCCCTCCCACACTATCCCCTCTCCCACAATATCCCCTCTCCCTCACTATCCCCCCACCCACACTATCCCCCCTCCCACACTATCCCCCTCCCACACTATCCCCCCTCCCACACTATCCCCTCTCCCACAATATCCCCTCTCCCTCACTATCCCCCCTCCCTCATTATCCCCTCTCCCACACTATCCCCCCTCCCACACTATCCCCCCTCCCACACTATCCCCCCTCCCACACTATCCCCCCTCCCACACTATCCCCCCTCCCACACTATCCCCTCTCCCACACTATCCCCCGTCCCTCACTATCCCCTCTCCCACACGATCCCCTCTCCCACACTAACCCCTCTCCCACACTATCCCCTCTCCCTCACTATCCCCTCTCCCTCACTATCCCCTCTCCTCACTAACCCCTCTCCCTCACTATCCCCTCTCCCACTATCCCCTCTCCACCACTATCCCCTCTCCCTCACTATCCCCTCTCCCACTATCCCCTCTCCCCCACTATCCCCTCTTTCACACTATCCCCTCTCCCTCACTATCCCCTCTCCCTCACTATCCCCTCTCCCTCACTATCCCCTCTCCCACTATCCCCTCTCCCTCACTATCCCCTCTCCCTCACTATCCCCTCTCCCTCACTATCCCCTCTCCCTCACGATCCCTCTTTCACACTATCCCCTCTCCCTCACTATCCCCTCTCCCACACTATCCCCCCTCCCACACTATCCCCCCTCCCACACTATCCCCTCTCCCACACAATCCCCCCTCCCACACTATCCCCCCTCCCTCACTATCCCCTCTCCCACACTATCCCCCCTCCCACACTATCCCCCCTCCCACACTATCCCCCCTCCCACACTATCCCCTCTCCCACACTATCCCCCCTCCCTCACTATCCCCCCTCCCACACTATCCCCCCTCCCACACTATCCCCCCTCCCACACTATCCCCCCTCCCACACTATCCCCTCTCCCACACTATCCCCCCTCCCACACTATCCCCCCTCCCACACTATCCCCCCTCCCACACTATCCCCCCTCCCACACTATCCCCTCTCCCACACTAACCCCTCTCCCACACTATCCCCCCTCCCTCACTATCCCCCCTCCCACACTATCCCCCCTCCCACACTATCCCCCCTCCCACACTATCCCCTCTCCCACACTAACCCCTCTCCCACACTATCCCCCCTCCCTCACTATCCCCCCTCCCACACTATCCCCCCTCCCACACTATCCCCCCTCCCACACTATCCCCTCTCCCACACTATCCCCCCTCCCACACTATCCCCCCTCCCACACTATCCCCCCTCCCACACTATCCCCCCTCCCACACTATCCCCTCTCCCACACTAACCCCTCTCCCACACTATCCCCCCTCCCTCACTATCCCCTCTCCCACACTATCCCCCCTCCCTCACTATCCCCCCTCCCACACTATCCCCCCTCCCACACTATCCCCCCTCCCACACTATCCCCTCTCCCACACTATCCCCCCTCCCACACTATCCCCCCTCCCACACTATCCCCCCTCCCACACTATCCCCCCTCCCACACTATCCCCTCTCCCACACTATCCCCCCTCCCTCACTATCCCCCCTCCCACACTATCCCCCCTCCCACACTATCCCCTCTCCCACACTATCCCCCCCTCCCTCACTATCCCCCCTCCCACACTATCCCCCCTCCCACACTATCCCCCCTCCCACACTATCCCCCCTCCCACACTATCCCCCCTCCCACACTATCCCCCCTCCCACACTATCACCTGTCGCGCTAATCCCTCTCCCACACGATCCCGTCTCCCACGAACTCCATCCGCACTCACCCCTCTCGCACTAATCCCTCTCTCACACTAACCCCTCTCCCTCACTAACCCCTCTCCCTCACTATCCCCTCTCCCTCACTATCCCCTCTCCCTCACTATCCCCTCTCCCTCACTATCCCCTCTCCCACACTAACCCCTCTCCCACACTATCCCCTCTCCCACACTATCCCCTCTCCCACACTAACCCCTCTCCCACTAACCCCTCTCCCACACTATCCCCTCTCCCTCACTATCCCCTCTCCCTCACTATCCCCTCTCCCTCACTAACCCCTCTCCCCTACTATCCCCTCTCCCACTATCCCCTCTCCACCACTATCCCCTCTCCCTCACTATCCCCTCTCCCACTATCCCCTCTCCCCCACTATCCCCTCTTTCACACTATCCCCTCTCCCACAATAACCCCTCTCCCCCACTAACCCCTCTCCCCCACTATCCCCTCTCCACCACTAACCCCTCTCCCTCACTATCCCCTCTCCCACACTATCCCCTCTCCCTCACTATCCCCTCTCCCTCACTAACCCCTCTCCCCTACTATCCCCTCTCCCACTATCCCCTCTCCACCACTATCCCCTCTCCCTCACTATCCCCTCTCCCACTATCCCCTCTCCCCCACTATCCCCTCTTTCACACTATCCCCTCTCCCACTAACCCCTCTCCCTCACTAACCCCTCTCCCTCACTATCCCCTCTCCCACACAAACCCCTCTCCCTCACTATCCCCTCTCCCGCACTATCCCCTCCCCCACTATCCCCTCTCCCTCACTATCCCCCCTCCCTCACTATCCCCCCTCCCTCACTATCCCCTCTCCCACACTATCCCCTCTCCCACACAAACCCCTCTCCCTCACTATCCCCTCTCCCACTAACCCCTCTCCCACACTGTCCCCTCTCCCCCACTAACCCCTCTCCCTCACTATCCCCTCTCCCACGATCCCCTCTCCCTCACTATCCCCTCTCCCTCACTATCCCCTCTCCCTCACTATCCCCCCTCCCTCACTATCCCCCCTCCCTCACTATCCCCTCTCCCTCACTATCCCCACTCCCCCACTAACCCCTCTCCCACACAAACCCCTCTCCCTCACTAACACCTCTCCCTCACTATCCCCTCCCCCACACAAACCCCTCTCCCTCACTATCCCCTCTCCCTCACTAACCCATCTCCCTCACTATCCCCTCTCCCGCACTATCCCCTCCCGCACTATCCCCTCTCCCTCACTCTCCCCTCTCCCTCACTATCCCCTCTCCCTCACTATCCCCTCTCCCCCACTAACCCCTCTCCCACTAACCCCTCTCCCTCACTATCCCCTCTCCCGCACTATCCCCTCCCGCACTATCCCCTCTCCCTCACTAACCCCTCTCCCTCACTATCCCCTCTCCCCCACTATCCCTCTCCCTCACTATCCCCTCTCCCCCACGATCCCCTCCCCCACTATCCCCTCTCCCCCACTAACCCCTCCCCCACTAACCCCTCTCCCACTAATCCCTCTCCCTCACTATCCCCTCTCCCCCACTAACCCCTCTCCCTCACTATCCCCTCTCCCCCACTAACCCCTCCCCCACTAACCCCTCTCCCACTAACCCCTCTCCCTCACTATCCCCTCTCCCCCACTAACCCCTCTCCCTCACTATCCCCTCTCCCCCACTAACCCCTCTCCCTCACTATCCCCTCGCCCCCACTAACCCCTCCCCCACTAACCCCTCTCCCACTAACCCCTCTCCCCCACTATCCCCCCTCCCTCACTAACCCCTCTCCCACTATCCCCTCTCCCTCACTATCCCCCCTCCCTCACTATCCCCTCTCCCACTAACCCCTCTCCCTCACTATCCCCTCTCCCACTAACCCCTCTCCCTCACTATCCCCTCTCCCTCACTATCCCCTCTCCCTCACTATCCCCTCTCCCTCACTAACCCCTCTCCACTAACCCCTCTCCCTCACTATCCCCTCTCCCCCACTATCCCCTCTCCCTCACTATCCACTCTCCCTCACTATCCCCTCTCCCTCACTATCCCCTTTCCCTCACTAACCCCTCTCCCTCACTATCCCCTCTCCCCCACTATCCCCTCTCCCTCACTATCCCCTCTCCCTCACTATCCCCTCTCCCTCAGTATCCCCTTTCCCTCACTATCCCCTCTCCCACACTATCCCCTCTCCCTCACTATCCCCTCTCCCTCACTATCCCCTCTCCCCCACTAACCCCTCTCACCCCACTATCCCCTCTCCCCCACTAACCCCTCTCCCTCACTATCCCCTCTCCCCCACTATCCCCTCTCCCCCACTAACCCCTCTCCCTCACTATCCCCTCTCCCTCACTATCCCCTCTCCCCCACTAACCCCTCTCCCTCACTATCCCCTCTCCCTCACTATCCCCTCTCCCACACTAACCCCTCTCCCTCACTAACCCCTCTCCCACACTATCCCCTCTCCCCCACTAACCCCTCTCCCTCACTATCCCCTCTCCCCACTAACCCCTCTCCCCCACTATCCCCTCTCCCCCACTAACCCCTCTCCCCCACTATCCCCTCTCCCCCACTATCCCCTCTCCTCACTCTCCCCTCTCCCCCACTATCCCCTCTCCCAATAACCCGTCTCCCCCACTATCGCCTCTCCCCCACTATCCCCTCTCCCCACTAACCCCTCTCCCCCACTATCCCCTCTCCCCCACTATCCCCTCTCCCTCACTATCCCCTCTCCCCCACTAACCCCTCTCCCCCACTATCCCCTCTCCCCCACTATCCCCTCTCCCTCACTATCCCCTCTCCCCCACTAACCCCTCTCCCTCACTATCCCCTCTCCCCCACTATCCCCTCTCCCCCACGTTCCCCTCTCTCCCACTAACCCCTCTCCCTCACTATCCCCTCTCCCCCACTATCCCCTCTCCCTCACTATCCCCTCTCCCTCACTATCCCCTCTCCCCCACTATCCCCTCTCCCCACTAACCCCTCTCCCCCACTATCCCCTCTCCCCCACTATCCCCTCTCCCTCACTATCCCCTCTCCTCCACGATCCCCTCTCCCCCACTAACCCCTCTCTCCCACTAACCCCTCTCCCTCACTATCCCCTCTCCCACACTATCCCCTCTCCCTCACTATCCCCTCTCCCTCACTATCCCCTCTCCCTCACTATCCCCTCTCCCCCACTATCCCCTCTCCCTCACTATCCCCTCTGCCTCACTATCCCCTCTCCCCCATTATCCCCTCTCCCCCACTATCCCCTCTCCCTCACTATCCCCTCTCCCCCACTATCCCCTCTCCCCCACTAACCCCTCTCCCTCACTAACCCCTCTCCCACTATCCCCTCTCCTCACTATCCCCTCTCCACACTAACCCCTCTCCCTCACTATCCCCTCTCCCTCACTAACCCCTCTCCCACACTAACCCCTCTCCCTCACTATCCCCTCTCCCACACTAACCCCTCTCCCTCACTATCCCCTCTCCCTCACTAACCCCTCTCCCACACTAACCCCTCTCCCCCACTATCCCCTCTCCCTCACTATCCCCTCTCCCCCACTAACCCCTCCCCCACTATCCCCTCTCCCCCACTAACCCCTCTCCCCCACTAACCCCCCTCCCTCACTATCCCCTCTCCCCCACTATCCCCTCTCCCCCACTATCCCCCCTCCCTCACTAACCCCTCTCCCCCACTATCCCCTCTCCCTCACTATCCCCTCTCCCCCACTAACCCCTCTCCCCCACTATCCCCTCTCCCACGCTATCCCCTCTCCCCCACTAACCCCTCTCCCCCACTAACCCCTCTCCCCCACGATCCCCTCTCCCCCACTATCCCCTCTCCCCCACTATCCCCTCTCCCCCACTAACCCCTCTCCCCCACTATCCCCCCTCCCTCACTATCTCCTCTCCCCCACTATCCCCTCTCCCCCACTATCCCCCCTCCCTCACTAACCCCTCTCCCCCACTATCCACTCTCCCTCACTATCCCCTCTCCCCCACTAACCCCTCTCCCCCACTATCCCCCCTCCCACGCTATCCCCTCCCCCTCACTATCCCCTCTCCCTCACTATCCCCCCTCCCACGCTATCCCCTCTCCCCCACTATCCCCTCTCCCTCACTATCCCCTCTCCCCCACTATCCCCTCTCCCCCACTATCCCCTCTCCCTCACTATCCCCTCTCCCCCACTAACCCCTCTCCCCCACTATCCCCTCTCCCCCACTATCCCCTCTCCCTCACTATCCCCTCTCCCCCACTAACCCCTCTCCCTCACTATCCCCTCTCCCCCACTATCCCCTCTCCCCCACGTTCCCCTCTCTCCCACTAACCCCTCTCCCTCACTATCCCCTCTCCCCCACTATCCCCTCTCCCTCACTATCCCCTCTCCCTCACTATCCCCTCTCCCCCACTATCCCCTCTCCCTCACTAACCCCTCTCCCACACTAACCCCTCTCCCCCACTATCCCCTCTCCCTCACTATCCCCTCTCCCCCACTAACCCCTCCCCCACTATCCCCTCTCCCCCACTAACCCCTCTCCCCCACTAACCCCCCTCCCTCACTATCCCCTCTCCCCCACTATCCCCTCTCCCCCACTATCCCCCCTCCCTCACTAACCCCTCTCCCCCACTATCCCCTCTCCCTCACTATCCCCTCTCCCCCACTAACCCCTCTCCCCCACTATCCCCTCTCCCACGCTATCCCCTCTCCCCCACTAACCCCTCTCCCCCACTAACCCCTCTCCCCCACGATCCCCTCTCCCCCACTATCCCCTCTCCCCCACTATCCCCTCTCCCCCACTAACCCCTCTCCCCCACTATCCCCCCTCCCTCACTATCTCCTCTCCCCCACTATCCCCTCTCCCCCACTATCCCCCCTCCCTCACTAACCCCTCTCCCCCACTATCCACTCTCCCTCACTATCCCCTCTCCCCCACTAACCCCTCTCCCCCACTATCCCCCCTCCCACGCTATCCCCTCCCCCTCACTATCCCCTCTCCCTCACTATCCCCCCTCCCACGCTATCCCCTCTCTCCCACTAACCCCTCTCCCTCACTATCCCCTGTCCCCCACTATCCCCTCTCCCTCACTATCCCCTCTCCCACACTATCCCCTCTCCCTCACTATCCCCTCTCCCTCACTATCCCCTCTCCCTCACTATCCCCTCTCCCCCACTATCCCCTCTCCCTCACTATCCCCTCTGCCTCACTATCCCCTCTCCCCCATTATCCCCTCTCCCCCACTATCCCCTCTCCCTCACTATCCCCTCTCCCCCACTATCCCCTCTCCCCCACTAACCCCTCTCCCTCACTATCCCCTCTCCCCCACTAACCCCTCTCCCACTATCCCCTCTCCCCCACTATCCCCTCTCCCTCACTATCCCCTCTCCCTCACTATCCCCTCTCCCACACTAACCCCTCCCCCTCACTATCCCCTCTCCCTCACTATCCCCTCTCCCCCACTAACCCCTCTCCCACTATCCCCTCTCCCTCACTATCCCCTTTCCCTCACTAACCCCTCTCCCTCACTATCCCCTCTCCCTCACTATCCCCTCTCCCTCACTATCCCCTCTCCCTCACTAACCCCTCTCCCACACTCACCACTCTCCCACACTATCCCCTCTCCCACTATCCCCTCTCCCTCACTATCCCCTCTCCCTCACTATCCCCTCTCCCTCACTATCCCCTCTCCCACACTAACCCCTCTCCCACACTATCCCCTCTCCCCCACTAACCCCTCTCCCTCACTATCCCCTCTCCCTCACTATCCCCTCTCCCACACTAACCCCTCTCCCACTATCCCCTCTCCCTCACTATCCCCTCTCCCACACTAACCCCTCTCCCACACTATCCCCTCTCCCCCACTAACCCCTCTCCCTCACTATCCCCTCTCCCTCACTATCCCCTCTCCCACACTAACCCCTCTCCCACACTATCCCCTCTCCCACACTATCCCCTCTCTGACACTATCACCTCTCGCACTATCCCCCCTCCCACACTAACCCCTCTCCCTCACTATCCCCCCTCCCACACTATCCCCTCTCCCACACTATCCCCCCTCCCACACTAACCCCTCTCCCACACTAACCCCTCTCCCACACTAACCCCTCTCCCTCACTATCCCCCCTCCCACACTAACCCCTCTCCCCCACTAACCCCTCTCCCACTAACCCCTCTCCCTCATCTCCTGCTGATTACCACCTACCGTCCTCCCTCAGCTGATGAATCAGTCCTCCTCCATGTTGAGCACCACTTGGAGGAAGCACTGAGGGTAGCAAGGGCACAGAATCTACTCTGGGTGGGGGACTTCAATGTCCATCACCAAGAGTGGCTCGTTAGCACCACTACTGACCGAGCTGGCCGAGTCCTGAAGGACGTAGCTGCTAGATTGGGCCTGCAGCAGATGGTGAGTGAACCAACACGAGGGAAAAACTTACTTGACCTCGTCCTCACCAATCTACCTGTCTCAAATGCATTTGTCCATGACAGTATTGGTCGGAGTGACCCACCGCACAGTCCTCGTGGAGATGAAGTCCCGTCTTCGCACTGAGGACACCATCCAACGGGTTGTGTGGCACTACCACCGTGCTAAATGGGATAGATTCAGAACAGATCTAGCAGCTCAAAACTGGGCATCCATGAGGCGCTGTGGGCCATCAGCAGCAGTAGAATTGTATTCCAGCACAGTCTGTAACCTTATGGCCCGGCATATTCCTCACTCTACCATTACCAACAAGTCAGGGGATCAACCCTGGTTCAATGAGGAGTGTAGAAGAGCATGCCAGGAGCAGCACCAGGCGTACCTAAAAATGAGGTGCCAACCTGGTGAAGCTACAACTCAGGACTACATGCATGCTAAACAGCGGAAGCAACATGCTATGGACAGAGCTAAGCGATTCCACAACCAACGGATCAGATCAAAGCTCTGCAGTCCTGCCACATCCAGTCGTGAATGGTGGTGGATAATTAAACAACTAATGGGAGGAGGAGGCTCTGCAAACATCCCCATCCTCAATGATGGCGGAGTCCAGCACGTGAGTGCAAAAGACAAGGCTGAAGCGTTTGCAACCATCTTCAGCCAGAAGTGCCGAGTGGATGATCCATCTCGGCCTCCTCCCGATATCCCCAGCATCACAGAAGCCAGTCTTCAGCCAATTCGATTTACTCCACGTGATATCAAGAAACGGCTGAGTGCATGGGATACAGCAAAGGCTATGGGCCCTGACAACATCCCAGCTGTCGTGCTGAAGACTTGTGCTCCAGAACTAGCTGCACCTCTAGCCAAGCTGTTCCAGTACAGCGACAACACTGGCATCTACCCGACAATGTGGAAAATTGCCCAGGTATGTCCTGTCCACAAAAAGCAGGACAAATACAATCCGGCCAATTACCGCCCCATCAGTCTACTCTCAATCATCAGCAAAGTGATGGAAGGTGTCGTCGACAGTGCTATCAAGTGGCACTTACTCACCAATAACCTGCTCACCGATGCTCAGTTTGGGTTCCGCCAGGACCACTCGGCTCCAGACCTCATTACAGCCTTGGTCCAAACATGGACAAAAGAGCTGAATTCCAGAGGTGAGGTGAGAGTGACTGCCCTTGACATCAAGGCAGCATTTGACCGAGTGTGGCACCAAGGAGCCCGAGTAAAATTGAAGTCAATGGGAATCAGGGGGAAAACTCTCCAGTGGCTGGAGTCATACCTAGCACAAAGGAAGATGGTAGTGGTTGTTGGAGGCCAATCATCTCAGCCCCAGGGCATTGCTGCAGGAGTTCCTCAGCGCAGTGTCCTAGGCCCAACCATCTTCAGCTGCTTCATCAATGACCTTTCCTCCATCATAAGGTCAGAAATGGGGATGTTCGCTGATGATTGCACAGTGTTCAGTTCCATTCGTAACCCCTCAAATAATGAAGCAGTCCGTGCCCGCATGCAGCAAGACCTGGACAACATCCAGGCTTGGGCTGATAAGTGGCAAGTAACATTTGCGCCAGACAAGTGCCAGGCAATGACCATCTCCAACAAGAGAGAGTCTAACCACCTCCCCTTGACATTCAACGGCATTACCATCGCCGAATCCCCCACCATCAACATCCTGGAGGTCGCCATTGACCAGAAACTTAACTGGACCAGCCATATAAATACTGTGGCTACAAGAGCAGGTCAGAGGCTGGGTATTCTGCAGCGAGTGACTCACCTCCTGACTCCCCAAAGTCTTTCCACCATCTACAAGGCACAAGTCAGGAGTGCGATGGAATACTCTCCACTTGCTTGGATGAGTGCAGCTCTGAACAACACTCAAGAAGCTCGACACCATCCAGGACAAAGCAGCCCGCTTGATTGGCACCCCATCCACCACCCTGGTGCACAGTGGCTGCAGTGTGTACCCTCCACAGGATGCACTGCAGCAACTCGCCAAGGCTTCTTCGACAGCACCTCCCAGACCTGCGACCTCTACCACCTAGAAGGACAAGAGCAGCAGGCACATGGGAACAATACCGCCTGCACGTTCCCCTCCAAGTCACACACATCCTGACTTGGAAATATATCGCCGTTCCTTCATCGTCGCTGGGTCAAAATCCTGGAACTCCCTTCCTAACAGCACTGTGGGAGAACTGTGACACTGTGGTTCACTGAGATCATGGTTGATCTGTGACCTAACTCCATGTACCCACCTTAGCCCCATATCCCTTAATACCTTTGGTTAACAAAAATCTATCAATCTCAGATTTAAAATTAACAATTGAGCTAGCATCAACTGCCATTTGCAGAAGAGCGTTCCAAACTTCTACCATCCTTTGTGTGTAGAAATGTTTTGTTTCCTAACTTCACTCCTGAAAGTCCTGGCTCTAATTTTTAGGCTATGTCCCCTCGTCCTAGTATTCAAGTATAGGAGACCTCCAAAAACAGTGTACAAATGAATCAGCAGCCAGAAGCAATAATCCAGCAACTGACCTGTAAATCCTGCATGGTCCCTTTAAATAGCATTGGTGGGGGCGGTGGGGGCGGTATTCCATGCTGTTTAAGAACTGTTCAGTTGTGTGATGTTAAGACAGTGCGTTGGCTGGAGCGTTGAGTTCCAAAATTGTATCTGTCCCTTTAAATCAGCGTTGCACACTGATCTGCCGCATATTCTCCCGACTTTACATGGTGCCGGCGTTCGTTAGCGCGTGTGTACAAACTCCTTTAACAATATGGCGTGCGCGCTCTCCGGACGCCATTTTGGGTCCTTAGGAGTCTGCGTAACGTTTACACAACGGGCACTAAATGCCCTAATTTAGAGCCCCCATTGTGTTTAAATTCTGTACTCAGCAGAAAGGCTTACTTGGACCCAACTTCTCCAATCCTTTCGTATCCCCTCTCACTCTTTGATTTCCAAGAGAGAAAAGACCCAATGTCGTCAATCTTTCCTCACACTTCCCGCCCTTAAGTACCGGGATCAACCATGTAGCCCTTCTCTGTTCCCCCTCCGATAACTAATACCCTTCTCTGTTCCCCCTCCGATAACTAATACCCTTCTCTGTTCCCCCTCCGATAACTAATACCCTTCTCTGTTCCCCCTCCGATAACTAATACCCGTCTCTGTTCCCCCTCCGATAACTAATACCCTTCTCTGTACCCCCTCCGATAACTAATACCCTTCTCTGTTCCCCCTCCGATAACTAATACACTTCTCTGTTCCCCCTCCGATAACTAATACACTTCTCTGTTCCCCCTCCGATAACTAATACCCTTCTCTGTTCCCCCTCCGATAACTAATACACTTCTCTGTTCCCCCTCCGATAACTAATACCCTTCTCTGTTCCCCCTCCGATAACTAATACACTTCTCTGTTCCCCCTCCGATAACTAATACACTTCTCTGTTCCCCCTCCGATAACTAATACCCTTCTCTGTTCCCCCTCCGATAACTAATACACTTCTCTGTTCCCCCTCCGATAACTAATACCCTTCTCTGTTCCCCCTCCGATAACTAATACCCTTCTCTGTTCCCCCTCCGATAACTAATACCCTTCTCTGTACCCCCTCCGATAACTAATACCCTTCTCTGTTCCCCCTCCGATAACTAATACCCTTCTCTGTACTCCCTCCGATAACTAATACCCTTCTCTGTACCCCCTCCGATAACTAATACCCTTCTCTGTACTCCCTCCGATAACTAATACCCTTCTCTGTACCCCCTTCAATAACTAATACCCTTCTCTGTACCCTCTCCGATAATTGAATACCATTCTCTGGTCTAAAGGAGGCTCTAAAAGTGATTATATATTGAATTCACTCATTGAATTCTTTGAAGAAGTAATAGAATGGGTAGACAAGGGTAATGCAGTTGATGTAATATATTTGGATTTTCAAAAGGCCTTTGGTAAGTTACCACATTGTAGACTCATGGCCAAGGTCAGAGCATGTGGAGTCAGTGGACAAGCAGCAGAATGGATAGCAAGCTGGCTGCAAAACAGAAAACAGAGAGTAGGGGTTAAAGGTAGTTACTCAGACTGACAAAACGTGGGAAGTGGTGTTCCACAAGGATTGGTGCTGGGAACACTGTTCATCATTTATATAAACGATTTGGATTCTGGAGTCGGAAATACAATTTCAAAATTTGCTGATCTCACCAAATTGGGGGTATAGTTAATATTGAGGACTGCAACAAAATACAGGAATATATTAATAAACATGCAGAATGGGCATGTAATTGGCAAATGAATTTCAATATAGATAAGTGTGAGGTATATTTTGGTAGGAAGAATAAGGGGATCACACACTGCTTGGATAATAAGAGTCTAAATGGGGTAGAGGAGCAGAGGGATCTGGGGGTACAGATACACAAATCATTAGGTTAATAAGACCATTAAAAAAAGCAAATCAAACACTGGGGTTCACTGGGGATAGAATTGAAAAGCAGAGAAATTCTGTTAAACTTTTTTAAAACATTTTTTTTATTCGTTCACGGGATGTGGGCGTCGCTGGCAAGGCTGGCATTTATTGCCCATCCCTAAGAGGGCAATTAAGAATCAACCACATTGCTGTGGGTCTGGAGTCACATATAGGCCAAACCGGGTAAGGACGGCAGGTTTCCTTCCCTAAAGGACATTAGTGAACCAGATGGGTTTTTACGACAATCCGGTAGTTTCATGGCTATCATTACTGATACTAGTATTTTAATTCCAGATTTTTTTTTTTTAATTAATTGAATTTAAATTCGCCAGCCGCCGACTTGTATAGAACCTTGGTTAGACCACACTTGGAGTACTGTGAACAGTTCTGGTCTCCATATTATAAAAAGACTATAGAGGCACTGGAGAAGGTGCAAAGAAGATTTACTTCCAGAAATGAGAGGTTATAACTATCAGGAAAGACTGAACAGGTTGGGGCTCTTTTCTCTGGAAAAGACAAGACTGAGAGGTGACCCGATAGAGGTCTTCAAGATAATGAAAGGGTTTGATAGGGTAGACATAGAGAAGATGTTTCACTTGTGGGGGAGACCAGAACTAGGGACCATAAATATAAGATGGTCACTAGCAAATCCAATAGGGAATTCAGGAGAATCTTCTTTACCCAGAGAGTGGTTAGAATGTGGAACTCGCTACCACAAGGAGTAGTTGAGGCAAATAGCACAGATGAGTTTTAGGGGAAGCTAGAAAAACACATGAGGGAGAAAGGAATAGAAGGAAATGTTGATGGGGTTAGAATAAGAAGGGTGGGAGGAGGGTCGTGTGGACCTGTTGGGCCAAATGGCCTGTTTGTGTGCTGTACAATCTTTGTAATTCTTTGTACACTGGCTATCAGGTGTCAGCCATGGTTCAGAGGGTAGCACTCTCTCCTTTTGAGTCAGAAGGTTGTGGGTTCAAGCACATAATCCAGGCTAACACTCCCAGTGCACTACTGAGTGAGAGCTGCACTGTCAGAGGTGCCATCTTTCGGATGAGACATTATCTCTCAACCAACATCACTAAAAAGATTATCCGATCATTATCTCATTGCTGTTTGTGGGATCTTGCTGTGCGCAAATTTCCTGCTGCGTTTCCAACATTACAACAGTGATCTCACTTCAAAAAGTATTTCATTGGCTATAAAGCACTTTGGGACGTCCTGAAGTCATGAAAGGTGCTATATAAATGCAAATCCTTTCATTCTTGTAAAATGTAGAAAACAACAAAGGTGCTTTAATCATCAGTCTTCTGATGAATGGTACGAGATGCAGTCGGACACAAGGCCCAGAGCCTAGTCTGGGCCCTACTCCGACTACAGGTTCTCTTGCTTCAACTGAAGGAGGGAGCTGCAGTAAGGAGACTGTTAGTAACACACCATTGCCTGATCACACCCAGTGCTTTTATTACCTAGAGACTCGCCTATTCCAATGCTCCTCTGGCCGGCCTCCCATCTTCCATTCTCCGTAAACTTGAGTTTATCTGCTGCCTGGATCCTAACTTGTGCCTAGGCCCTAAGCTCTGGAATTCCCCCCCTAAACCTCTCTGCCTCTCGACCTCTCTCTCCTCTTTTAAGACGCTCCTTAAGACCTATCTCTTTGACTAAGCTTTTGGTCACCTGTCCTAATATCTCCTTATGTGGCTCAGTGTGAAATTTTGTTGTTATCGCTCCTGTGAAGCGCCTTGGGACGTTTTACTGCGTTAAAGATGCTATATAAATGAAATTTGTTGTTGTGCCAACAATCCCCAATACCCTGGCCAGCCAAGTCAGTCTGAACGATGGGATGACACTGTTCAAAGAGAACTTGCTAGACAACCGCACACAAACAAACACTGGAGACGCAAGGAAGAATTAATTTACTGAGTCGAGAGTGTGGCAGAAAAAGTTTTAAAATCAATAGGTATGAGGGATGAAGGTCAATTCACCCGAGGAGATTTAGCAGAGTCTGGGCCTCAGTCTGGACTGGGATACCCCCAGGTATCAGTGCAGTTGGCCACTGTCCTCGGTCAGCCTGCTGGTTTAGGTGGACAGTGTGGAGTGCGATCCCAGCCATCTCCCCTGTGAGGTCCTTGGCCCAGGAGAACCGAGAGTGGAGGGGCTGGAAAAAAGGGGGTTCGTAAAATATAAGGGAGCCCAGGCTGAGCAACACCACCACCCAGTGGCCAGGTTATAAATTGCACCCTCAGCAACTCTCTTCAAATGTTCCAAACACCACACACGAAGGCATTTGGTCCAATTCATGCCCCGTCTAACAAAAACATGTCAGCTAAACAAACCCCATCAACTATCTCCTCACAATCAATCAATCATTCAATATCTCGGCCAGTTTCAGTGTTTACCAAGAATGTTTATCTGATTTACTCTTTTTATTAAGGGTTTTTGTTCCCTGCTGATTTTCTCTCTCTCTCTCTCTCAAGTGCCAGCAGCCTCTGGTGTTTCAAACCAAGTAGCCGTTCCTGATGGTCAAACCCGAACAGTAGGTGTTGGCCGGCTAATCAACCACAGAGGGCATCACAGCCAAGCCCAATGCTGAGCTAACCGGATATCTGGACACATGGTCTCTCTGCCGGGGTGGGGGGAGGTTATTAGATTCTGATAAGAAGCAGGAACCCTGGAGATGTTGTCCCTCCCTAAGGAGGGGTGGGGGAGGGGGACGTTTTGGTCCATCGCTGCACCCTCCTAGCACCGAGATTGGGAGTTGAACCTCGGACCTCGAAAATGACAGGCAGGAATAGACCAGCCGGTCCATCGAGCCTGTCCCATTCAGTCGTGTTGTTGTTCAGCATCACGGCCCCTAGTGCTCCCCTCACTCCAGCATCCCTGGGAGAGGCAAAAAAAACATCGGACAACTCGGGGGGGGTTGAAATTTGGGGAAATTCCTCTTCAACCCCTCCAAAGGTGATCAGGACGGAGGTAGGTGAGGACAAAGCACATCATTCAACATCCCAACTATCTCTTGTACCCGGGGACACCAGCCTCCCCCACGAACCTGTCCAGCTCCTTTTCTTAAGTTTGGCAGTGAAAATCCGCACTCACTGCCTATTCCAAATGTTTGTGACCCTCTGCAAAAAGATAAACCTCCCGACCTCTAACCTTCCGTTTACATAATTTACGTGCAGTCCCCTCGTTCTACCTAGCCTATCGAAGGGAAAAACTGTCCGCATGGACACAGCCTGCCCCCTTCATCATTTTAAATCCCTCGAGCAAATCTCCCCCAAAGTCCATGTTTTTCCAGAGTAAAAAAGTTCAGTGAAGTTTAGGTGTCAGCCCTGGCTCTGTGGTAGCATTGGTGCCCCTGAGTTAGAGACTTGAGCACATAATCTAGGCTGACACTCCAGTGCAGTACTGAGGGAGTGCTGCACTGTCAGAGGGGCCGTCTTTCAGATGAGACGTTAAACCGAGGCCCTGTCTGCCCTCTCAGGTGGACATAAAAGATCCCATTGCACTATTCGAAGAAGAGCAGGGGAGTTCTCCCCAGTGTCCTGGCCAATATTTATCCCTCAACCAACATCACTAAAAAAGATTATCTATCACATTTGGCCATTTATCACATTGCTGTTTGTGGGATCTTGCTGTGCGCAAATTGGCTGCAGCGGTTCCTACATTACAACAGTGACGATACTTAATTGGCTGCAAAACACTTTGGGATGTCCTGAGGTCATCAAATTTGTTATCTAAATGCAAGTATTTCTTTTAATGCTGTCGGAAGAGCAGGTTAATTAAAGGGGTTACAATAGGCAATTTTGTAGTTTGCTGCAGCCTATAGTAGTAGTTCCCACCGATGGGGACAGTGAGGAGACTTCTATTGCATCTGTGCAGGTATGTTAGAGACTGATAGTTAATGGGGCAGCCATCAAGCCCCGTTGCTGTCAGTACTGGACTGTCTTCCACACGTGCTGCTGGATTAAGCCAACCATCACCCCCAGTAGTGGCCCTGTTAAGCATGCAAGGAGCTGATCAGAGGGAGAAGACACCTGGAGGAGAGCGATCAGCCTGTGGGACAGGACAACAGCCTCTGCTCGCAGGCCACACCTGCTGGCTAAAACGTGGGCGTAATTCAGGACCTCATTTCAAACCCCACCTGCATCAGCTACGGGATAAGGTCCAAGGCAGCGTTGGAAAAGGGCTATGCAGAATCCAGGCCTACTGTGTAACCATGGTGACAAAGCATCCTATCCACCAGTAAGTTAGAAGGCTCCATATATAGAACTGAGATTATTTATTTGACATGGTTTGCTTTAAGAACTTGCATTTATATATTTTTTTATTCATTCATAGGACGTGGGCGGTGCTGGCGAGGCCGGCATTTATTGCCCATCCCTAATTGCCCTTGAGGTGGTGGTGGTGGTGAGCCGCCTTCTTGAACCGCTGCAGTCCGTGTGCTGTTTAACATTCATATAACACCTTTAACAACCTCAGGACAGCCCAAAGCACTTTACAGTCAATTAAGTCCTTTTTGAAGTGTAGTCACTGTTGTAATGTAGGAAATGCAGCAGCCAACTTGCACACAGCAAGATCCCATAACCAGCAATGAGAATAAATAACCAGATAATGTGTTTTAGGCAGTGATTGAGGGATAAATGTTGGTTAGGACACAGAGAGCGCTCCCCTACTCTTCTTGGAATAGTGCCATTGAATTTTATATCCACGCATAGACCCACAGGTAACCCCTCACTCCCCTTAACCGAGAATGTAGACACAGGAAATTTAAAGGTGTCCCTTAATCTCCAAAGGTGCTACCCATCAAGCACATATATATATTAAAAAAAACAAGATGTTTGTATTTGAATTGATTGGATTAGCCCCTCCCATCAGATACCTCACCAGCTCTAACGTCTGTTTTCTGGATCAAAACGAGCTGGGCTTTTTTGTCAGTGAATCTGGTTTTTGCACTGTGATAGGAAGAAGGTTGTTACATTCACTGGGTGGGATCACGGTAACACTCCCAAGCACCACTTGATGCTACCAAATCGACAGAGGAATAGCTACATCGTGTCCCGAGTCGTGAATAGGTGGAAAACGAGCCTTTCATATTGGGTTAGAACCAGAGAACAATTTTGAAAGTCGTATGCCTCAGTTTCAAAGTGGCCGGCAGGACCCTTGGAAGATCGAAAATCAGGGCGTGGATTGAAAGAGTCCAGGAGAAATGTGTTGGATGTTCATCCGAAATACAGTCAAATTAAAAAAAAAAGGGGAGAACAAGGTGAGGGATGAGGACAGGACAAACAGAAGTATTTGTATTTAAAAACGTTTGTTGTACAGGAACAAATCTGCGGCCGACAGTTCAGCAATTGTAATATTGATGTCACATTACAGGAGCTGAAAACTCCTGTAATGAGGGGGCCCAGGTTGCCTACAGCAGCCTGTAGTTCGAGGGGGTGGGGGCTGATCGATCCACTTTCGGGGGCGGGAGGAGATGTGCAGCCGATAATTTAAACAAATCAATCCCGGACTGAGATAAGAGAGAGCCTGTGCGCGTGCAGCAAACGAGCCTTGTAGAAAAGGGCCCGTCACGCTCTTAAAACAAAACGCCCGTTCCTGGTGCAGACCAGGAAAAATGGGTCACCCCGAGATCTAAAAATTAATAAACTACACACGGCGGGGAGAAACCATTAATTTGAAAAAAAAAAGGAATTTTATTAAGATACTGTACAATTCCCAAATACATTGCAGTTAACACAGCGACAGTACAAGGAAGAGCTGTGACAGGGAGGGGGATTGGCGAGGATACACATGCATTTGTTACCGGGTTCGAAACAGCCAAACGTAGTACAAAAGCTCAACCAATAAAATAAAAAAACAGCTCGTAAAAACGAAAACTATAAGGGGGCAAAAAATAAAAGCACAATTACTATTCCTTAAGCTGAGGGGACACACTGTATGCAAACACGTGACAGTACAGTTGCAGTATTTCAAACAGGAAGTGACTGTCCTCGACTGATTCAAACACCATTAAAATACAAGAAGAAAAATAATATATAAATTCTTCCTTTGCAAAGCCACTGTCTACAATGGAATGACCATCTGTTGTCTTATGATACAATATAAACATCTGAATTCTCTAAAGTGCTAAGTTGAGATGAATGTCAGTTTACTAAAGGCTGAGTAAATTGTACAATAACTGATGCGTTGTGATTTCAAACCTCCCCCACAAAAAAGTACAAAAATAATTTTTATTTTGAGAACCAAAAAAAAAATGTTATCTTACATCCTGTAATAGTCATCGTCGAACGGCATCCATTAAAACCCTAACTAATTGAAACAACCATTAAAACAATCCGACCGTCTTTAGCAAAAACAGGCGAGAACGGGCTCTCGAGTCGGTGGGAACTCTCAGAAACGGTCAGCCAGTAGATTCAAACGTGTCAAAAGCAGAATACTGCGGGTGCTGGAAATCAATTAAAAACAGAGAATGCTGGAAACATTCAGCAAGTCAGGCAGCATCTGTGGAGAGAGAAACTAAGAGTTAACCTTTCAGGTCAATGAAGGGTCATCGACCTGAAACATTGGGGGTGAGTTTAAACCCCAAGAACGGGTGGGAGTTGAAAATAGTTGTTTTTTTTTGGATCACAATCGCAAATATTTTCGAACTTCGCATTCCCGGCGGGAAGCCTGTACTTTTCTACGCTGGCGTTAAACCCGGAAATAAAGCCGGTTTGCGGCCGCGACCCAAAAAAACAACTATTTTCAACTCCCACCCGTTCGTGGGGTTTAAAATCACCCCCCCACCGCATTAACTCTGCTTCTTTCTCCACAGATGCTGCCTGACTCGCTGAGTATTTCCAGCAGATTCAAACGTGTGACGTTGATACTAGGCGAAGCTGGGAATGTTTCAGGTGAGGGATGGGGAAAAGGCAAGAGGATTTCTGTTCTCTTGATGCCAACAATTGGTGTCAATCCTCCTCACTCACCCTCATTTTCAGGGAGATGCCCTTTGCTGCTGAGCAATCTACCTCATTTTATTAATACACACCTATCTCATCACTTAGCTTACTGATACATTTTTTAAAAAAAAACAATGAACGAGGGGCCTGAGACAAGCCAAGGCCTCTCAAGACCTAAAGCAAAGCCCTGAACTCCCCTCCTCAGTACTCGGTTGAGTCTTTACCTTTTCTGGGAGGCTCCTCAAGCTGGAAGGCCTGGGTTTGACATAGTGTAAAAGCCTTTTACATTCAAGTGAAACTTAGCCGTGTATCCAATCAATCTCCTTTGAAGCCTTCACCATTAGGCCTCAGAGGGATGCAAACTACCCGACAAATGAAGCGGGGTTATTTTTTTCTTATCCCTTTTAAAAGAATTTTTTTTTTTAAATTAAAAGAATCTCACACAAATCTAAGAAACGATTAACCTCATTTGTGCCTTTCCCTGAAAGAAGGTTTAGAAACAGGATGTGAGGGAGAAAGGCCGAGATATGTAAGCTCCCTCAAACAAATACAACAGCACCAATTATGCCAAACAGTGAGCTCGGACCGAATAATATTTCGGACATAGATGGCACTCCCTTCATGGAGCAAGTATTGGGTTATTATTCTGATTTGGTTCAGACCCCTGGCAGTCTGGTTTCCATGATACAGTTGACTGCGGTACTTTGAGTCTGTTTTTTCTTAAACATGAGAACATCTGGGATAAAGTCAAAGTGAAACATGACTACAGAACATCTGGGATAAAGTCATGAGACACAAGAACATCTGGGATAAAGTCAATGTGAGGCACTATTAGAGAACATCTGGAACAAAGTCAACATGAGACACAAGAACAACTGGGTTAAAGTCAACATGAGACATGACACGAGGACATCTGGGATAAAGCCAATGTGAGACATGACACAAGAGAACATCTGGAATAAAGTCAGCATGAGGCACGATCAGAGAATATCTGGAATAAAGCTAATGTGAGACATGACTAGGGAACATCTGGAATAAAGTCAATGTGAGACACGACACAAGAGAACATCTGGGACATAGTCAATGAGATGACTAGTATGTGGGTAGCTTTCCTAAAGTTGACTTAGAAACACTGGTGGTCATGTGATCATTGCAGGATGCTTAGTTTCTAAACCTGCACTGTGGTTATATAAGACACGATACCAGGTTGAGAACTGTAAATCAAACACCAAACTGGACAGTCACATTGCAGCATCACCACAGCTCAGAGAGGGGGAAAAAATAACCTTATACTGAGAAACCGAGGGGAGGGGCCGAGAGGCAGGAGAGCAGCTAGATTCAAAAGATTGAAAGCCTTGAGGTAAACAAGGGCATAGCGATTCGTTGGAGGAAGAGGAAGGAATTATTGAGAGGGAAGGAGCTCCATAGTTTAGAACTGCCGGGATAGACTGAAACAGAGCATCGAGAGGGTGTGCAGGACTTGATTTCAACACAGCGAGGTTGTAGGCAGGAGGAAGAGAGGAAGGAGAAAGGTTGTGACAAGAGAGACAGAGGTTAGAGGATACAGGCAGGAAAGATTTGCCTTGCGTCTCACCCAGGGATGTGAGGGAGAGGTTCGAAGAGCCTCTTCACGTCTAGGTACAGTGCTTAAGTCTTGAGCTTCTAGCTCTTAGGAGTGTTAAATCGAATTGAGGTGTTTAAGATGATTAAAGGATTCGATAGGGTAGATCGAGAGAAACCATTTCCTCTAGTGGGCGAGTCTGCAACAAAGGGGGCATAACCTTAAAATTAGAGCCAGGCCGTTCAGGAGTCATCTCTTCACAGGGGGAGTGGAAATCTGGAACTCTCCCCCAAAAAGCTGTTGAGGCTGGGGGTCGATTGAAAATTTAAAAACTGAGATTGATAAATTTTCATTAGGTAAGGTTATTAAGGGTCATGGAACTAAGGTGGGTAGATGGAGTTAAGATACAGATCAGCCATGGTCTAATTGAATGGCAGAATGGGCTTGAGGGGCTGAATGGCCTCCTCCTGTTCCTATGATCAAGAGCAATTGACCTGCTCAGCATGAGGGGTCTGAGCTTCTGGAAGGAGCTTAACCAGTGGAGGAGACGAGAAAGATCCAAATAAAGTCAAGGGGGTGAAACCTTCATAAATCACTGGTTAGGCCCCAGCTGGAGTTTTCTGGACACCACACTGTGGGAAGGATGTCAAGGCCTCAGAGAGGGTGCAGAGGAGAATGACTAGAATGGTGCCAGGGATGAGGGACTTCATGTGGAGAGACTGGAGAAGCTGGGATTGTTCTCCTTGGAGCAGAGAAGGTTAAGGGGAGATTTGTTAGAGGTGTTCAAAATCATCAATGGTTTTGACAGAGTAAATAAGGAGAGGCTGTTTCCAGCGGCAGAAGGTTCGGTAACCAGAGGACACAGATTTAAAGCAAAAGAACCAGGGGTGAGATGAGGAGAATTTAATTTAAGCAGCAAGTTGTTCTGATTTGGAATGCACTGCCTGAAAGGGCGGTGGAAGCAGATTCAATAGTAACTTTCGAAAGGGAATTAGATAAATACTTGAAGGGGAAAAATTTACATTGCTCTGGGACTAATAGGATAGCTCTTTCAAAGAGCTGGCACAGGCATCATGGGCCGAATGGCCTCCTTCTGTGCACTATGATTCTATGGACAGAAAAAAGGTAGCGAATGAGCAGGAGGTGGATTCAGGCATTCAACTGAAGCCCAAAATGACTGTTCATTCCCTCGTATCAACAGCATTGTATTTGTAGAACAGTCCTGTCTGCGATTTTAACACAAGCTACAACCCCCTGATTTTAAATGGATCAATGCCTCTGTAAAATGGGGGATGTTATACGAATGCATCGTGTTAAGCAGAAGCTTTGGCTTTGGTGGAGACAGAGAGAGAGAAAGAATGAAAATGAATACAAGAAGGAGCACAGGAACAATCAGGGGCCAGAAATGGCCATTGGGCCCATCAAGGTCATCCTTCCATCATCCTAACCCCCTCAGGTGAACATCCATCTGTGTATTGAGCATCTCCTGGGTAAATAAAGCCGTTGCTTCGAAAAGTAAGAGTCACCGGTTTGTGAGAACAAAGAGCTGGGCCCTGTCGAACTGGGATAAACCCCAGTCACGGGCAGCACACTGCAGCAAGTGGACTGGTGAAGAGTGAACAGAATGGACTGTAGGACACATTCTGCTGCTCAGGGTGACCGTCCATTGCTGCGGCACTGAGGCCAATTGCAGCATCACGATGTCATGACAGAAAGGCGGTGAACAGTTTGTAGTGACTACGGGTCAGTGAATATAAACAACTCCCCGAGGAGGCAGAGAATGCAGATGGTGTTGGTAAATTCAAGAGGGCACTGGGTAGATGTCTGGCAGGGAAAGCACGGGAGGTGTGGTCCAGTTTTTAAACTTAGGAACTGGCCTGGCACATCGCTGGACCCCTCCCACCAGTTCTTCTGTACAGGGGGCAGTTCTGCACTAATTATCTAGTGAGTTTAAAGTGTACAGCACTGAAACAGGCAGAAGAGGCACCAGGGCCTCCCAGTGTAACGTTTACAAGCTCTGGGTAATTCAGTACGTTCCCCTTCACCTTAAACATCACGGTGAACTAGCAGTGATCACCCTGTCCCTAACTACACTCCGGGCAGGTCAGTGGGCTCACTACTCTGGACTGTCCACAGGGTCTCCATATTCACTGACTGCCCGTGTTTGAGAACCACACACTACAGGAATGGCCCACACAACAGTTCTTGGTGTGGACCTGTGATAAAGGTCAGAACTCAGTGTGTACCCAACTGACTGATTCAGCTCGAGCGAACAACACAGTCTGAAGGAAAGAGCAGCAGAGACGAGGGTGCAGTGTCAGGCAGCCTGCTATTATATTGTGGCTTACCATACAAGGTCACGATCTCAGGTAGATTTGGTAGTGAGAGAGAGAGAGAGAGAGAGAGAGAGAGCGGCACAGAGAGAGAGAGAGCGGCACAGAGAGAGAGAGAGAGAGCAAGAGAGAGAGAGCGGCACAGAGAGAGCGAGAGAGAGAGAGAGAGAGCGGCACAGAGAGAGCGAGAGCGGCACAGAGAGAGCAAGAGAGAGAGAGAATGGCACAGAGAGAGCGAGAGAGAGAGAGCGGCACAGAGAGAGCGGCACAGAGAGAGCGAGAGAGAGAGAGCGGCACAGAGAGAGCGAGAGAGAGAGAGAGAGAGCAGCACAGAGAGAGCGAGAGAGAGAGCAAGAGAGAGAGAGAGCGGCACAGAGAGAGCGAGCGAGAGAGAGCGACCGTATATATTCCTGCACCAGAGCACCTCTGAATCTTTTCACACATCTAGAAAACAGACTGGGCAACAACTAACTTTTTTTGGTTGATTGTTTCCCTTTAAGGCAGCAACTGAATTTACAAGGTGCAGTGCGACTGGGGCCGAGCTGTCTTTATATCGCAGCTTGATCGACATTCCAGTTAAACCTCATCTCGGGAAAAGAGGAGGAAAAAATAAGCAAAAAAAAAAGTATCTGGAACAGTGGAAGGTGGTCTCCTTCACAGGACGTTCAGAGCAGTGTTAGAAGTCTGCCTGGGCTGGGCAGTGACAAGCAGTCAAACAACCATTTTATACACAACATTAGAGATGCAAATGATTTCTCTCCGGTTCCAGCTCCCTCTCCGCCCCTGAACATGCGGCAGTGAGGAAGCTGAGCTGTCTGTTAGGTGTGAAACCATGTTGGTGAGACCCATCGCAACAATGCCACCCCCCCCGCCCAGT
Organism: Heptranchias perlo; assembly: GCF_035084215.1. Lineage (NCBI taxonomy): Eukaryota > Metazoa > Chordata > Chondrichthyes > Hexanchiformes > Hexanchidae > Heptranchias > Heptranchias perlo. The sequence continues at coordinate 13,378,924 of NC_090340.1, forward strand.
CGTGAGGCAGGCCCCAGTAAAAGCCTCCACTCCCACCCCAACCCTGCTTGTCCTTTTTAAAAAGCAATGCCCCTTAATAACCCTGATCTGTGCGTACAAATCTCCAAGGGTTACTGGAATCTCACCGAGACAGACTCAGTGCAGCGATAGTTGGGAGACATTTAAAATATACATTTGCTTTTAAAAAACGGAATCAAGTTTGAGCTTTAGCACCGAGTACCTAAACTTACACGTGCAATGTAGGAAATCAGTGTTCCTGTTTAAGAGGTGCCATTTTCACATTATTTGCTTTGTAACCAACACCATGGTTGCAATCCCCAGTAACTAGGCTTTACTCCCCTCCCCCCCTCACCCTCACCCACTTGCAAATTGGAAGACATCAACGAGGAAGAGCAGTTTGTCATGACGGAAGGTCACGGTGCGACCCTTGAGCCTATGACCTATTTCGTGCAGGGTGCAGGATGGGGCATTACCAGCAGCCAGGCAGTGGCAGCTTCTACAGAAAGCACATCCACCTGGTGACAAGACGGCTCCTTTAGGGGAAATGGGCAAAAGGGATTGAATTATTATTTTATTTTTTTTTAAAAAACTTACCAGCGCCACAGGCACACGTCCAATTTGAAAGGGTCACTCAGAGCGGAGAAATGGTCTCTAACGGTTAGCGGTGGACCCTGAGAAAACCCCCCAAAAAGCAACTTGAAAATAAACTCTTAACACCAATGGAAATCCATCATCTGCACTAAAGGATTCGGCTCCTTGTATCCAAGAGTCTGGTGCAATCCGGTGCCGATACAGTTTGAGAGTTATTCTCCACCCCCTCCAAACATACTCTGGCCCACCCCACCCCACCCCACCCCAGTCTGATTTAGTTGGCTCAGGTTAGACGAGAAAGATTCTATTTTCTTTTTGATGGTGTACTTGATGAGTTGAAACTGCTGCGAATCACACTGGGCACAGTCTCCGACCAACGGTGAAAGAGGCACACACAAAAACCAAGATCTCGCAAAATCACTGGGGCTGGTGTCAATTTTCAGGCGGAAATCAGTTTTCAAAATAACACGACTTGAGAGTAAATTTTAAAATCTGGAGGAAAAAACTGAAAATGTAAAAAAAAACAAACCTCGCCTCAACTGTAAAATTGAAGTTTTATGATGTCCCCCCCCCCCCACCACCTTGAAATGGACTATTCCACTTAATGAGGTCATACGTTGAACAGCCAATGGAAGGAGATATTGAGACTTAATTGATGAGGTCGGTGGCACAATCCAGTGAGAGTGTGGGGGGGGCGTGGGAATAAACAGACCAAAATGATGGAAGGCAGTCTTGGGTTTTTAAAACTTGTGAACACTGTTTCTCGAATGAAATGTTAATCCAAGATGGCTGGGTTGCCTTGAGCCAAGCAGGGTTTGGCTTTCGGCCCCCGGCCCCACGTCGACATCTCGCACAAACCCCAGCGTTCCCGTCTCCCGGGCAACGGGAACGCCAGTGCGGCTGCCCAGCCTCGGACTCCAGCGAGGCCGATGAAGGAGATGGGAGGAGGGTCGGTCTTGGCTGTGGGTTGAAGAACAATCCCAATCGTTCTCTCCGAGGACGTGAAGACGACACGAAAGGGAACCGACAGCAACGGGCTTTCCCCAACCGGAAACTGCTGACCATTCTGGCTCTGCCCATTCACAGTCTTCCCCTTCCATTGTTTCTTCACAATATTTTGCTGCAGTCATGTCGAGAGTTCATCTCACTCCAGGGAGATCCGTTAAGAATTGCAAAAGATTCAATTTTTTTTTTCCTTTAAAAAAAAATTTCTGTTTCTTCTCTCTTTTCTGTTTTTTTTTTAAAAAAAAAAGTTTATTTTTAAAAAAAGTTCTATGCACAGCTGCCAGGCGGCAAAGTCCGGTGAAAGGTCAAAGGTTAAGTATTGGCACGTCAAACAGGTCGCAAACGCCTTCGCTATCGTCAAGGTTGAAGTAATAGTCGTGGTCTCCTGGCGGCGGAGAAAGCCTCAGCAGAGGGGCGAAAACTGCGTGGGAAAGAGAACGGGTGAGACAAAACGGTGGCAAGGTCACGGCAGCACAGTTTAAACCCAGTGTCAGTGGTCATCCAGGTCTCCCCTCACGGGTAACGTCCCTCAACAAGGGAGGTCATATAGACCGGTCTGTCCACCTGTCCCACGCAGGGCTCCGATCGAACCTTCCCCTCACAGGACACACCCAGCGCCCCCCCGCCCCCCCCGCCCCGGAGAGAATCTCTCCCCCCCTTCGCCCCCATCAGTCCAGAACTCCCCAGGCTGAAAGTCTCTTACCTTCTGAAGACATCAGCTCGTCTATGAGGTCAGAATCCATACATTCTGCAAAACAAATACAAAAAGATCGTTCCGCAGGAGTACAAATTACTTTATCACATCGAATCGACAGCACTGCGACAGGTAACACCAATTCCCACCAGTCCCAGAAACTTTTATTCTAGAGTGTGAACGAAAGAACAAGTTGTTGCTGCTTCCGCCAGCCAGATTGTGAGGGGAGCCTGTCACAACGTCCAATCATTTCCAGCTACAACCCCAGTCAGCACCCATTCTCTCCCCTTCTCTCTTTTATGAGCACTTCCCCCTAATGCCCCTCTCAAGAGGGGTACAATCCACAGCCAGGGTCACTTGCCACTACCTCCGTCCTTAGGTGTCAGCCGTGGCTCAGTGGGTAGCACTCTCGCCTCTGAATCTGAGGGATCTGGGTTCAAGTCCCACTCCAGGGACTTGCACACACAATCCAGGCTGACACTCCAGAGCAGTACTGAGGGAGAGCTGCACTGTCAGAGTGCCGTTTGTCAGATTAAATGTTAAACCCAGGTCGCATCTGCCCTTTCAGGTGGACATAAAAGATTCCGTGGCACTATTTCGAAGAGCAGGGGAGTTCTCCCCGGTGTCTTGGCCAATATTTATCCCTCAACCAACACCACTAAAAGCAGATTATCTGGACATTTTCTTCTTGCTGTGTGCAAAATGGCTGCTGTTTTTCCTACACTGCAAAAGTGACAACACTTCAAAAGTACTTCATTGGCTGTAAAGCACTTTCGGAAGTCATGAAAAGCGCTATATAAATGCAAGCTATATAGCCGACTCGACACGTGAAGTTTATTCAACCGTGGGGAGCATCAGAGCGAATTCTGTCCGAGTCTGATGTCCATACACGTCTGCTTCCAGTGTGGCCGGTATATAAACCGGCGTGGGGGCTCTCATGCCCGGCCTCAACGGTCAAAACCAGCAACGAGAAACGCTTGGGGTACATCGAGCCCCGCTGGTGGGCAGGCTGGGACACGACACTTCACACAGGCAGCCACCCCCCAACCATGGACCTTACCCCTGACATCAGAGGCCCCGAAGCACAAACCGGCCGACTTTACCTTTGACCCCACCCCAAACTCGAGCTGCATGACCTCCAGGATGTCATCACATGACCTCCAACCACCAACCCCCCCCCATTGGTTCCCCGACACATCCATCCTCTGGCACCCCCCCCCCCAACCGTTTCCCAGCCAATCGGACAGCGAGCGAGCAGACTCGTTACCCGATTGGCTGAATCTTGACTGTCGGTCAAACAGCCTTTATTTTCCATTTCCGATATTTTTATAACTGATCACCGAAAGCGTTCAGGGAAAATGGAGAAAAGAACATACAATATATTTTACTGCCCTGATGGTTTTTCTCACCGAGTTGCTCGCTGCAATTAATCCTTAATTCCTGGACACTCCTGACAATCCTAGCCGTAGGCCCTAGTCCCTAAAAAAAAACCAGGGAGGAGAAGCTGGGGGGATGGGGGTGGAGGGAGGGGGAGGGGGAGGGGGTGGAGGGAGGGGGAGGGGGAGGGGGTGGAGGGAGGCGATTCCTCAGCACAGACACTAACACCCCGCCCCCTCCCACGCACCTCGTGAAGTTTTGCGGAAGGAGTGAAAACCTGGAGGGGAGTTGCTAGTTTTAGAACCAAGGGCGAGCCTCCCTCTCGGAAGGGAACGAGACCGGTTTGAAACGGGGCAGCTGGACGTCCCCGAGCTGACGTCGGCCGCCTGACTGAACACAGGCAGGCTGAGAGCGGGTGCAGGCCCGGGGCAGGGCACGGCAGGACAGGCCAGGACAGGGGAAAACACACACTCTCAGCCCCCAGTTTAGCAGCGGGGACTTTCCAGATTAGACTTGACGGTTAATAAACCACTGCACGCAAAAGCATGTTATTGCACCAAAGAAAGAAAATAAACAGAAACTACGAGGCGAAACAGGACAGCTGGAGAGAGCAAATCTTTGAAGGAAACAACAGCTGAATGTACAGCCAGAGAGCTGCCTGACCAGATCGGGGGAGGGGCTGGCTTGCCTGGTGCAGTGACCTTTCACCTCCGCACAAGGGGATGGCCTCAGTCTCTCCTCTCGCTGGTGCGTGGCTGGGCTGGGCTGGGCAGTGTGAACCTGGCTCCCAGTGGCTCTGGATCGACACACAATCCAATACTAGTCAGCCTTCACTTCAAGAGGCTGTGGGAACGGCTGGCGAGGGAAATGGTGCGACAGAGGGCTCCACCCTGCCTCCACCCCAGGCCACACCTGACAGAGCGGTGCTCAATGCTGGGACGGGTCCCGCTCAACTCCTGGAACCCAACCTTGCGCCGTGAACTCCCCTTAAAATGAGCGGAGTTAGGAATTCTTGGCATATTTTAGTCTTAGTCTCACCGGAGGAGGTCACGTGACCGGTCGCTCGTTGAACCTCACTTCTCCCAGCAGCCTTTGCTGATTCTTTGCCTCGGATCAGGATAAGGGGGGACAGAAATAAACCCAGAACCGGGGGGGGACCGGGGGGCTCAGGGTCAGGGCTGATAAGGGCAAGTTCAGCACAAAGGTCCAGAATTATTCCTTCACACAGAAGATCAAGAGCTGGAACGAGAGGGCGGGATGACCAACTGAAGCCAGGACATTGGTCTCATTGAAGAGAGAGAGCCGGACACTGTGATGGGAGACAGTTGCTTTCAGGATGGGTGACGTCAGACGAGCCACAAAGCGCTCTCGTTCATCTGAACCACGCTCCTGAGTTACCTTGGCCAAGTTGCAGTTGTGTGACTGAACAGCAGAGGGCACCAACTCATTGATATAACGGAGATGGGAGGGCGAAACAAGAGGTGTTTTAAACCCAGGCTGCACAAGGTGGGGAAGGCCCCTGAGATTCGGTCTCCGGCCTGTGCTGAGGCTGCTCTTCCCTGGGCTTCAACTGCCCTCTGTGTTCCTGGGTTTGGGATGCTGGGAATTAGCCAGGGCTCCACTCAGTGAGTGTCAGCTGCGGCTCAGTGATCGTCTGAGTCAGAAGGTTGTGGGTTCAAGTCCCACTCCAGTGACTTAAGCACAAAATCTAGGCTGCCACTCCAGTGCAGTACTGAGGGGAGCGCTGCACTGTCGGAGGGTCAGTACTGAGGGGAGTGCTGCACTGTCGGAGGGTCAGTACTGAGGGAGCGCTGCACTGTCAGAGGGTCAGTACTGAGGGAGCGCTGCACTGTCAGAGGGTCAGGACTGAGGGATCGCTGCACTGTCAGAGGGTCAGGACTGAGGGAGCGCTGCACTGTCAGAGGGTCAGTACTGAGGGGAGTGCTGCACTGTCAGAGGGTCAGTACTGAGGGAGCGCTGCACTGTCAGAGGGTCAGGACTGAGGGAGCGCTGCACTGTCAGAGGGTCAGTACTGAGGGGAGCGCTGCACTGTCAGAGGGTCAGTACTGAGGGAGCGCTGCACTGTCAGAGGGTCAGTACTGAGGGGAGTGCTGCACTGTCAGAGGGTCAGTACTGAGGGAGCGCTGCACTGTCAGAGGGTCAGTACTGAGGGGAGCACTGCACTGTCAGAGGGTCAGTACTGAGGGAGCGCTGCACTGTCAGAGGGTCAGTACTGAGGGAGTGCTGCACTGTCAGAGGGTCAGTACTGAGGGAGTGCTGCACTGTCAGAGGGTCAGTACTGAGGGAGCACTGCACTGTCAGAGGGTCAGTACTGAGGGGAGCGCTGCACTGTCAGAGGGTCAGTACTGAGGGGAGCGCTGCACTGTCAGAGGGTCAGTACTGAGGGGAGTGCTGCACTGTCAGAGGGTCAGTACTGAGGGGAGCGCTGCACTGTCAGAGGGTCAGTACTGAGGGAGCGCTGCACTGTCAGAGGGTCAGTACTGAGGAAGCGCTGCACTGTCAGAGGTGCCGGCTTTCGATGAGACATTAAACTGAGGCCCCGTCTGCCCTCTCAGGCGGATCTAAAAGATCCCATGGCACTATTTCAAAGAGCAGGGGAGTTCTCCCCAGTATCCTGGCCGAGATTTATCCCTGAACCAACATCACTAAAACAGATTATCTGGTCATTATCACATTGTTGTTTGTGGGATCTTGCTGTGCGCAAATTGGCTGCCACGTTTCCTACATTACAACAGTGCCTACACCTCAAAAATAATTCATTGGCTGTAAAGCGCTTTGGGACGTCCTGAGGTCATGAATGGCGCGATATAAATGCAAGTCTTTCTTTTGAGCGACCCCTGTGAGGGCAGAATCAGGTTCAGGCTCGGTCGGATGCCAGGGTACTACCAGCCCCCATTCCCGTGCCCCTACTCAGTACCTCACCACCGAGGTCCAACACAGCCCGGATCAAAATGGTCAGCACCTGACTGGACCCAGCTCCCCATTCACAGTGAGAGCTGCACTCAGTCACATGGTTACTACTGAACTCACTCCTACCTTTAGTGGGGTCAAACATCTCCGTCAATTCTTTAGGAAATTCCAAATCTGTGAAAGAAAATCTATGCATTAAAACCACCATAAACCAGAACGGTGAGTTACCTCGAGTTAAAACCGCCATAAACCAGAACGGTGAGTTACCTCGAGTTAAAACCGCCATAAACCAGAACGGTGAGTTACCTCGAGTTAAAACCGCCATAAACCAGAACGGTGAGTTACCTCGAGTTAAAACCGCCATAAACCAGAACGGTGAGTTACCTCGAGTTAAAACCGCCATAAACCAGAACGGTGAGTTACCTCGAGTTAAAACCGCCATAAACCAGAACGGTGAGTTACCTCGAGTTAAAACCGCCATAAACCAGAACGGTGAGTTACCTCGAGTTAAAACCGCCATAAACCAGAACGGTGAGTTACCTCGAGTTAAAACCACCATAAACCAGAACGGTGAGTTACCTCGAGTTAAAACCGCCATAAACCAGAACGGTGAGTTACCTCGTGTTAAAACCGCCATAAACCAGAACGGTGAGTTACCTCGAGTTAAAACCTCCATAAACCAGAACGGTGAGTTACCTCGAGTTAAAACCGCCATAAACCAGAACGGTGAGTTACCTCGAGTTAAAACCGCCATAAACCAGAACGGTGAGTTACCTCGAGTTAAAACCGCCATAAACCAGAACGGTGAGTTACCTCGAGTTAAAACCGCCATAAACCAGAACGGTGAGTTACCTCGAGTTAAAACCGCCATAAACCAGAACGGTGAGTTACCTCGAGTTAAAACCGCCATAAACCAGAACGGTGAGTTACCTCGAGTTAAAACCGCCATAAACCAGAACGGTGAGTTACCTCGAGTTAAAACCGCCATAAACCAGAACGGTGAGTTACCTCGAGTTAAAACCGCCATAAACCAGAACGGTGAGTTACCTCGAGTTAAAACCGCCATAAACCAGAACGGCGAGTTACCTCGAGTTAAAACCACCATAAACCAGAACGGCGAGTTACCTCGAGTTAAAACCACCATAAACCAGAACGGTGAGTTACCTCCAGTGAGACTCACCATAAACCAGAACGGTGAGTTACCTCGAGTTAAAACCACCATAAACCAGAACGGTGAGTTACCTCGAGTTAAAACCACCATAAACCAGAACGGTGAGTTACCTTGAGTTAAAACCACCATAAACCAGAACGGTGAGTTACCTCGAGTTAAAACCACCATAAACCGGAACGGTGAGTTACCTCGAGTTAAAACCACCATAAACCAGAACGGTGAGTTACCTCGAGTTAAAACCACCATAAACCAGAACGGTGAGTTACCTCGAGTTAAAACCACCATAAACCAGAACGGTGAGTTACTGCGAGTTAAAATCACCATAAACCAGAATGGTGAGTTACCTCCAGTTAAAACCGCCATAAACCAGAACGGTGAGTTACCTCGAGTTAAACTCACCATGAACCAGAACGGTGAGTTACCTCGAGTTAAACTCACCATAAACCAGAACGGTGAGTTACCTCCAGTTAAACTCACCATAAACCAGAACGGTGAGTTACCTCGAGTTAAACTCACCATGAACCAGAACGGTGAGTTACCTCCAGTTAAACTCACCATAAACCAGAACGGTGAGTTACCTCGAGTTAAACTCACCATAAACCAGAACGGTGAGTTACCTCGAGTTAAACTCACCATAAACCAGAACGGTGAGTTACCTCGAGTTAAACTCACCATAAACCAGAACGGTGAGTTACCTCGAGGTACTCCCCCCCGAGCCTTGATCATAAAGTCAGTGGAACAGAATTTGATGTCACACTGAGGGAGGGGAGCCCGACAGGGTGCTCCCGAGCTGCCTCTGATCAGCAGTTTTACCCCTTGAATTGCCAGCAGTTTGGTCCAGCTCCTGGACCGTGATATTAAAACAAACACTAACATGAGGGTAACGAGGGCACGCAGACACCAAGGGTGGTCTCATTGCTGGAATATCAACCACCCCGAACTGAATCACAATCAGAATAAAAACATTAAACTCCTCAACTCCTCCTGTTTGCCCCACTATCCTTGCTCCATTCTCCCTCCTATTTTGTTTAAGCTGCAATTTCACTGAAGCTCACCTGTCCACCCACGTCAACCCTTACCCCACCACCCCTCCCCACCCAGGCCTCCCCCACCCCCCCGATCCTACACTTATAACCCGCGGCAGACTGAACGGGGAGCAGGGCACTGTGGGGGTGAAATGGGGCCCAGTAGGGCCGGGTGCAGTCTCGTCTGTAAAATGGAGCGTGGCAGAGGGGCGATGGGTTATCGCCCTGTGTACAGGGCTTCGGATCACCAAACAGTCCAGGAGAGAATCCTTCCTAAATAAAGAGGGAATCTTGCCATTTTTTATTTTGGTGGAGGGGGTCAGTGAAATGCCAGCCGGGTCACCTGCCGATGGGGGAGTGTGAACACCTGTTTACTGCAGTGTCTCCACTCAAATGAGGAAGTGGTTTAACATCAGCTTCACGGAGCTCAGGACCCACAGAGGCTCCCGTCTGCCCGCCCGCCCGCCACACATTCACTGCTGGATCGAACGGTTCATTAACAGAGATACAAGCTCAGCACCTGCTGTGGGTGTCTTTCAAACCCCTTTCTCCCCCTCCCCCAGGTTGGTTAAGCATCTCAGGCAGTCTCAGTGTGCTTGTGGGGGGAGGGTTTAAAGGGACAGGCCCCCTCCAGCTAGCGGCGGCCAGATGTGAGCAGGCACTCGGCTGCTGCATTAAAGGGCACTCAGTTTTGTCGGTAAGCTTTTTGTGGCTTTGAGCTTCACCCGATGGTTCGGTTGGTGTCTGGGTCTCCTGGTGTGGCGCCAATCTACACGAGCCTGGAAAGCAGGCCCTCCCCAGCCGCTGGTTTGGCTGATCGCGTAAAGGGAGACGCCGAGGGCTGATCCGGTTTGGCTGTGACGCCCCACACAGTCCAACAGCTGCCTAATATTCCCACTGCTGGTGGTATCGCTGAGACCAGGTCCTTCATACTGCAGAGGGCTGCCAATCGTATAATAATGTGAAAGTGTATAGGGTCTCAGAGGTACCAGAGGGTGGGCGCAGCCTGGGGAACAGTAATCAATAGAATAGAGCAGTTGTCAAAGGAGGAAGGAGAGAGAAAGAAAAGAGAGAGAGAGAAAGAAAAGAGAGAGAGAGAGAGAAAAGAAAGAAAAGAAAGAAAAGAGAGAGAGAAAGAAAAGAGAGAGAGAAAAAAGAGAGAGAGAAAAAAGAGAGAGAAAAGAGAGAGAGAGAAAAGAGAAAGAAAAGAGAGAGAGAAAGAAAAGAGAGAGTGAGAGAAAGAAAAGAGAGAGAGAGAGAAAAAAAGAGAGAAATGAGAAAAAAAGAGAGAGAGAAATGAGAAAAGAGACAGAGAACGAAGGAGCCTTGGTCAAGGACATGGCTGGAATTGGCTGTGATACTTACCCACCGACTATAATTAGTTTATTTAAATTATAACATTTAGGAATTTCATTCCCACCCCCCCAAAACCGTAAAGACAGTGACTCCTTTTTGCCTCTGGTTCTGTGGGCCCCGGGTCTCTGAGTGTGAGCCCAAAGAAAGTGTGTCGGGAATATCACAGTCAAACCCGAATCAGCCCCCACCGTTCAAGCTCACACTTACTCCACTCCCCCCGCCACCCCACCCCTCGAAACACACACACACACAGACCCCACACTATCCCTGCCACCCCCAGCCCACACTGTGCCGGTGATGCTGGACGTTATGGGGCAGCAACCCTGGCTGACTTTTCTGGGCCTATCCCTAAGGGCTCGAGTCCAACTGCAGCAACCCCAGTCCCTGCACTCCAGTCCACATCAGAAAACTCAGCAGCACCGGGGCCGGTGTTCAGTTATTGAGGGATACCCAGAGGGGGAGCTACGTCCTTTCTGTATCTCTCGACAGATCTGCTGGATTCTGAGCGAGAGGCCCAACTGCTTCACTGTAGGCCGCATGTACCATGTATTTTCTTTCTATGTATTTCAAGGGCAAATAGTGTTGCTGTTCAGTCACAGCAAAAGCAAGGACGGTTAACACCTGCCTCCTGTTTGTACAACTCAACATCAAACTACCAGAGAAGGGTTTCGAGTGAAGCCTCGGCCTCCTCCCAGGCCTCATCTCAGCTCCTTGCGATCATTTTTCCAAAGCAAAGGCGGGAGGCCAGCCCCCCCTGAAACCCTGCTCCTTCACACCCAGGGGAGAGGCGGGGGGAAAAAAAAGAGAAAGAGTATTCAGTTTGAGAGACTGGCTGTCGGGCAGGAAGGCCCGCGCTGGTTGGCCACTGCCAGGGAGCGGAGAGGCCGGGGTGGGAGAAGAGATCGGATCGGGGGAGGGAGGGCGATCGCGGGGGAGGGAGGCGGGTTTGCTCGAGTTGGCTGGGGGAAGCACTCCTGCTCCTCCTGGCCCACGAGCAGCGCTGGAAAGGCACTTACTTACCTGCCGGATCCGGCCGTTCCCCCCCCTCCCTTCAGCTGCCGGGTTTCCCGAGCCCCGAGAAACATGGCTCACAGCCGTTAAATCGAAACAGCTGCTAAAATCTGAGGCACGCAGCCTCCGGAGAGCAGGTGAGTTGCCCACCAAACAACTCGCCTCCGTTAAAAACCGGAAGTAGGCGTGTTGGAGGCGGGCTAACGATTTTGAAATTTTAACCCCCCCCCCCCGCCACTGCCCGTCCTGGGTGGGGGAGGGTTAAAAATTCCCCCCGGGAGTTCAAATCCCAGCGTGGCAGTTTGAGAATTTGAATTCAGTATTAAAAAAATCCAGAAGTGAAAAGCTGGGATCAGTAGAAGTGAACATGAAGCAGTGGGACGGTCGTAAAAAAACACAACTGGTTGATTACTGTCCCGCTAGGGAAGGAAACAGGCCGTCCGTACCCGGTCTGGGCCTATACGTGACTCCAGTCCCACACCAACGAGGTTGACTCTTAACTGCCCTCTGACGTGGTCTCACAAGTCACTCAGTCGTATCAAGCCGAGTGGTTAAAGGAGGCAGCCCAGGTACCTTCTCGGGACAACTGGGGATCGGTGATAAATGCCGGCCTTGCCAGCGAGGCCCACATCCGAGAATGAATAAGAAATTAAATGAAGTCCAGGATGAAATTCTGTCCCCCTCTCCCTTTTCCAGTGGGAGCCCCTTGGATAATCACTAATAAACCTAGCCTTTTACCTCCTCAGAAGCCGAACCTGCCGATTCTCAGGCGAAGGCCAGTGATAGACCTTTGGACAGTCTGATATTTTAAGGTAAGTCTCAGCAATGATGTCCAACCATCCCCACTTGGTCTCATGGCCCAGCAAACAGCCTGAATGTGGCACCGTGACAGGTGGTTTGGGAAAGGGCCCGGGTCACTGGAAGGAGAGGTCTCCCTGCTCTTATTGTCGGGTTCAGGATGGGCTCGGGGCAGCTCACCGCGTGGATATGCTGCGACCCCCGACCCTGGGCACTGCTGTCTGGACAGGCCGTCTTCCCCATGCCAGGTCGGTCGACCAGGAAAGTCTGCAGGCCGTTATCGGGTCTGTCCCCTCACCCCCACCCCCGGCTCCGAGCACTGCCTAGGAAACCGGAGTCGGGCCCCAAGATGACGCGAGATGCCAACAGAAATACAGCAGTGAGGAAAATGCGTATTTAAATGCACGGGCACACAGGGAACAGGAGCGGGACCGAGCGCGATGCCCCCCCCCAGTCGAACAATCTGCGGACAACACCTCAGCCTGCCCATGAAGACCAGCAACCCGGGGCCCCCAGCAAGAGTCGGCACCTTTGCCAGAGGAGCAGAGGGGACACAGACCGCTTAACCGGAAGGGGCTCACGGCAACTATCGCGTGTGGGATAGGGGACAATGCCCGCGTGGAGTGAAGTCACTGAGCTGCCCCGTGCCCCTCAGGGACAGGAATACACAAAAGGGACAGGAAACAGCTCCCCACAAGAAACCAGAACCAATACCTCAGCTAATCTCAAAGGCTCATTTGTCCAAACTGGTCAATCAACGTTCCCATGTGAACAACATAGGAATTGCTGGATGAAGAAAGACCAGGGTCCATCTAATTCACCTTCTCCCATCCTGGTAATCGCATGATCCAATGATAATGGAGTTATTGACTAATCACAGCAATCAATCTCTATCAATGAGTCTACAACAGACCCAGACATGAGGTGAGGAAAACCCCAGTGATGGAGAGCTTTGGGAACCATCGGTCTAAAGTCTCCTGTTCCTCCCAATCATGGTCCACTTACCTCACGTCATGTCTCAAATTACTCACATACTGCATCCCAAAATGTTATTTTCTGAATCTATCTAATTGGTATTTGAATGAATCAATACTAACTGCTCCCACCGTCTCCCCAGGGAGCCTATTCCATAGATTGACCACTCACTCACTGAAATATTGTTTCCGCAGATTAGTTTTGAATTTACCCCCCTTCAAGTGCAGGCCGTGTCCTCTGGTCTGACTATTCTGGACAAGGTGAAATGGCTTGTCATGGTCTACATGATCCAGTCCCTTTAGAATCCTAAAAACAGCAATCATATCACCTCACAACCTTCTCTTTCCCAGTGAGAACATGCCCAATTTATATAATCGCTCCTCATAATCCAATCCCTCCATCCCTCTCAATCAATCTGGTTGTTCTCTTCTGTATCCTTCCGAAAGCTGCAATATCCTTTCTGTACTGTGGCGAATAGGACTGTACACAGTATTCTAAGTGTGCTCGCACCAATGATTTATAAACTGACAGATTACCTCACCATTTCAGCTCAATATTAACCTTTTAATACATCCCAACATCTGAATTGTTTTACTCCCTGCCGCCCAGCACTGTGGTGATCGCTTCAATTTATTGTCAATCAGGACCCCATGCACGTTATTTTCTTTCCAGTTAAGTGACAGTCTCTCCTGCATTTTTTTGTCCCCCACTTTTGCATTTCTCTACATTGAATTTCATCTGCCACCTGTCTGCCCAATTCCCAAGTGTATTCAAATCCTCCGTGTAGTTTATACCCGTCTGCCTTCGTTAGCTTTGCATCATCTGCAAATTTTGCCAACGTGCTCCATTGGAACACAGTCAAAACAGAATTTCCCAAACGCTTTCAAACCAAAATCGGGCCTCACAAAACAGAATCTCCCAAACCCTTTAAACCAAAATCGGGCCTCACAAAACAGAATCTCCCAAACCCTTTAAACCAAAATCGGGCCTCACAAAACAGAATCTCCCAAACCCTTTAAACCAAAATCGGGCCTCACAAAACAGACGCGACCAGATGGCAGCAAATCCAACTTACCCACTGAAGGATCGGGTTTGATTGGTTCGAAGGAGGTAGTGGGGTTGGACAAAGACGTGCTGCTGTCCAATGAGGCCGAAGATTCCAGCGGCTGTGTTTCCATGGTTACGGGCTGACTGGCCGGCGTTGGCACCAGGTTGAGGGGCTCCAGGCTTAAGACACTGCTGGCGTTGCTGTTGGATTCTTGCACTGACGCACTTGGCACTGAGGAAGGAACGAACAGCATTAGAAGACGCGGTGAACAACAGTCGGCAGCTCTGGCCCACGGCGGTCAGTGCACTGCAAGCTCACCACCAGCCAGACATCTGACCGCAGGTCACGGGGATGGGGTGGGGGGGGGCCAAAGGTCACCTTCACCCTCATTCCACACATACCACTGACAATTAGGCCTCCTGTTTAGTTTTTATTTTGTTTATAAATGAATTCTCCTAAACTATTTTTTTCAAAAATCAGAAAAACTCGTCAAGGCGCGTGGTGCAGGACATCACCAAGGTAAAAAAGTGTTCAGGAAGAGAGCAGACATCAGTGCCGGGCTTGGGTTTTAAGCTCCAAAGATCCTGGATGAAGGGAAGACTGAGGGAGAGGGATAAGGAGTTCCATTGTTTTGTTTTGTTGAAGAGTGCTAAGAATAATGAGGTAAAAACAGGAGAACCTAGAGAAGTGAGGATACAGAGGGGAGTGTGTGTCGGACGGTGCCCGCGGAACGCAGGACGGTGCCCGCGGAACGCAGGACGGTGCCCGCGGAACGCAGGAATTAAAAGAGGAAAGATCGAATCCAAGTGAAACGAAAAATCAGAGGGCAGAAAATTCAAGGTTACTTAAAAACATCGGCACATTGATTCAGTCTGTCTGGTTGTATGGAGATTTTAAAAACTCTTTGCAGTCTGTCTTTTTTTCGATGTGCCCTTATTATTTTCCCCATTGGATTTTGGAGAGTTTCTTGTGAATACAGTCCAGTCTCTCTCAGAAGGTTCGAGTGTTGGTGGCGAGCAGCATTTTTGTGCAATCTGTCAGACACACAATTTTAGTTTAACAGGAACTGAGGGTTAACGTGTTCACTGGGTGTACTCCCAACTTTAAGCTGGTCCAGAGAGAGAGAGAGAGAGAGAGCCAGCGGGAGAAAAAAGACAGAGTGAAAGAAAAAACCAGAAAAATACAGGTGCAGCAGGTAATCCGGAAGGCAAATGCCTTTATTTCTAGGGGGATGGAGTATAAAAGCAGGGAAGTCATGCTACAACTGTACAGGGTGCTGGTGAGACCACACCTGGACTACCGTGTACAGTTCTGGTGTCCTTATTTAAGGAAGGACATGCTTGCATTGGAGGCAGTTCAGAGAAGGTTCACTAGGTTGATTCCGGGTATGGAAGGGTTGTCTTATGAGGAAAGACTGAACAGGTTGGGTCTATACTCATTGGAGTTTAGAAGAATGAGAGGAGATCTTATTGAAACATACAGGATTCCGAGGGGACTCGATAGGGTAGATGCTGAAAGGATGTTACCCCTCATGGGGGAATCTAAAACTAGGGGGCATAGTCTCAGAATAAGGGGTCGCCCGTTTAAGACGGAAATGAGGAGGAATTTCTTCTCCCAGAGGGTCGTGAATCTTTGAAATTCTTTACCCCAAAAAGCTGTGGAGGCTGAGTCATTGAATACATTCAAGGCTGAGTTAGACAAATTTTTGATCAGCAAGAGAGTCAAAGAATATGGGGAAAAGGCGGGAAAGTGGAGTTGAGGTAAAAATCAGATCAGTCATGATCTCATTAAATGGCGGAGCAGGCTCGAGGGGCCGAATGGCCTACTCTTGCTCCTATCTCTTATGGTCTTATTATGGTCAAAGAGCAAGGGAGGCAGAGAAAGAGAGAGGGAAAAAGAGAGAGAGAGAGAGAGAGACTTCAAATTCACAGCACAGAAACCAAAAATTCGGCCCAACTGATCCATGTCGGTGATTATGCTCCACATGAGCCTCCTCTCAACATTCTTCATCTCAGAGAGAGACAGAGAGAGTGTGTGTTTGGGGGGGGGGGGGCGGGGGTATGGAGGTGAAGAACCCCATTTTAAACAATGGAACGATACACCATATTTGAATCGCTCTCCAAACCTTCTGCAGGCCACCAGACTTCACTGGTGGTGTTTTCATTTTATTTAATTTGAAATTAAGGTAAACTCTAACGGCCCAATGTACAAGTGCGTCTCCTGGTAGCCATAATGGCACGTGTGATAGTTAAGCTGTGGTCATCATGATGCCTTTGGTAGCCACGGCGATGCATGGGGTCGTTAAGTGAAGACGTACATTTTCGACACCAGACTGGGTCTAAAGTTGACCTGCTGAGTTCACCTCATCAAGTCTCTGCCACCCTTTCCCAGTCTATCATTTGACCTCCGACCCCCCGCAGAAATTCAAAGTTGACCTGGCGGCAGTGGGCGGTGCTCACCTGTGGGCGTTGCTGCTGTGGGCCGGGGCGGAGATATCTGTGGGGCAGCGGGCAGAGTGGCAGGTCGGGCCGGGGACCTCGGCTCGGTCTCATGGTGGCTGGCCAGTGCCGGCCTCTGTGGGGTGGTGGGCACCATGGGCGGGCACTGAATCAGGTCTTCAGGCGGGGGTACCGGGACCACCACCGGGGAGGAGGACGACGTGTCCTTGTTCACCAGCAACACGTTGATGGGACCTGTCGTGCTCTTCAGGTGAATCTGGTATTTCTTCTGTCCATTCAGGCCCTGGAACACAAACAGCACGTCAGCAAACCAAACAGACAAGGGCAGGTGGGGAGGGCACCTTTAAACCTTAAAGGTGCAGGCACAGAATAACTGACCTCTAAAGCCTTTATGTGACATAGATCATGTGATCTTCAGAGCTCATGTGCGGGGGAGGGGGCAACTTTTTACTATCTTACAGTTAGAGAATGGTGAAGAATTTACAGTAGACACACAGATTACCAGAATGATCTCAATCTAAAAGAGGGGAAAAGAAGGGGCTGGGGCGGTGTGGGAAAGAGGCAGAAGGAGAAGGAGAGAAGCCCCCCGGGGGGGCGAACGCAGGGCGAGGGAAAGGGGGGGGGGGCAGGATGAGGGGGGGCCCCAAGGAAGGGCGCGGGGGTGGCCAAAGGGCGCGGGGCGAGAGGGGCGCGGGGCGAGAGGCGGAGGGGATGTGCGAGTGTGTGATGTCAAATAATGGACTCACCCCTTCTGGAATGGGAACCTCCAGCTGTGTGCCTGAGGGTGCCTGGATGGCTAACAGAGTATCACCTGGACACGGAGAGAAGAAACACATTACTGGACAGGTTGGAATCTGAGGAAATCATCATTCAATCCCACACTGTGCTCAACACCACCACCAGGCCCAGCCTGGAGGGGGCAGGATCGGGGCAAGCAACAGACCAGAGGTCATCACGATGTGTGAACAACAACTGTAAATAAATTGGTAAATACATCGCAGGTCCTGCTCCACAAGCCCCTCCCATCACAAATACAAAAACTCAGCCTTGAGGGAGCAAAGTTGAGGGAGGGGGGGAATTTATTAGGGGACACTGCACAATGAGACCATCTATTCAACGATGCGTCTTGCAATAATTCTCTCCCCCCCAACTGTGCACATCTCTAACATCCCTTCCCTGCTTCCCAGGATTATCCTCCCGAATCCTGGGAACTATTCCCACTCGACACGGACAAGTGTTCCTTACCTTTAAAACATCGGCACATATCTTCGTGCGTCACATATGCTAACGTAGAAAACAGTTAAGGACACACAACGCTGAGAGGAGAGTCCGCTTTGACCCAGAGAAGCCTGATCGGGTGTTCCATTACAGCGCTCACACACCCGGACCCATGTTTGAATATAAACCAGCTCTAAATTGGTAAACAGCTGCCTTATCGCCCAATGGCCAAGTGGCAGCCCAACACTCTTAACTTTAAACGTTCTACATCCGGGGCAGCAGCCCGGGGTCTGGGGTTAGGTGTTGGGAGAGAGAGAAAGACAATTGTTTGTCCCGGGGTTAAGGAGACAGTCAGCCAGGGCTCCCAGGCCTGACTGCGATCCAGCAACCCCTGGTGGAGAGTTTGTGTGCGCACAACAGGATGCGACCTGGCATGATGCAACCTCACGGTCGAATAGCCCACCGAGACTCCCCGCCTTGGATCACGCACAAGGAGTGGCCGTTTGGACAAGGTCCCAGACAACCATGGAACCTTACTCCAGTGAGAGGAGGAGGGGAGAAGCTAGAATAAAATGGTGGGACGGGAACGAAGGGGTCTGGGAAAACACGAGAGTCAAACAGACAGTCGTGCTCATCAGTGTTGGCCACTGTCATCAACGGTCAGGGTCACCAGGGTCAGTGTCGGCTGGTGTCACCAGAGGCCAGTGTGAGAATGGATCAGTGCGCCAAGGATGAGTGTGAGCACGGGTCAGGGTCACCAGAAGTCAGTGTGAGCTCAGGTCAGTGTGCCGGGGTGAGTGTGAGCACAGGTCTGGGTCACCAGAGGTCAGTGTGCCGGGGTGAGTGTGAGCACGGGTCTGGGTCACCAGAGGTCAGTGTGAGCTCAGGTCAGTGTGCCGGGGTGAGTGTGAGCACGGGTCAGTGTCACCAGAGGTCAATGAGAGTTCGGGTCAGTGTGCTGGGGTGAGTGTGAGCACGGGTCAGGGTCACCAGAGGTCAATGAGAGTTCGGGTCAGTGTGCCGGGGTGAGTGTGAGCACGGGTCAGGGTCACCAGAGGTCAATGAGAGTTCGGGTCAGTGTGCTGGGGTGAGTGTGAGCACGGGTCAGGGTCACCAGAGGTCAATGAGAGTTCGGGTCAGTGTGCCGGGGTGAGTGTGAGCACGGGTCAGTGTCGGCTAGTGTCACCAGGGGCCTGATTGATCCGGGAGGGGAACCCCGTGGGGTAATAGTACAGGTGGGAGAAGCCATGCCCCATCTAGCCAGGCTCCACTCCGCCACCTCACTGAATCTACCCGGAAAGGCAAACTGGGCAGAGCCAATGGGCTGTTTTGGGCACTCAGCCAGCCAAGCAATGCCGAACCAATGGGAGGCTGCACACAACCTGAGTTTGAGGCGGTCAGCCTGCAGGGGTCACAACAAAATGGGGGAGCTGGAGGGGGAGGGGGAGCTGGAGGGTTGTGCCAAAGGATATCTGCTGTTCTCTATGTCGTCTGTCACGTTCTGAATGCTCTGCTGTACCCAGACTCGCTGCTGGTCCAGCTCTTGCTCCCGTCGGTCCAGGTCCTCGAGCTCTGCCTTCAGGTCGATGAGATTGTCCGCAATCTCCCGCGTGTTGCATCCTGGGCCCACTCCTCTGTGACCGAGAACAAAAGACACATGCTGCAAATTACTGCCTGCTCTGGACTGGAAACAGAAATACTGGAACGCACAATCGGACTAACAGGAAGGGCCTTCGGTCCAACCCCCTCACCAACCACTGATGGCTCAGCGGGAGTAAACACCGCCCAGTGTGGGATCCAGCATCCCAGCCTGGCAGGCTCCACCTTGGTTTAGAATGTTACCACTTGGGGCTGCAGCCCTTGGGGGAAGGGGAGATATAAGTGACCATAACTCTGGTTCCCAATCACCACATGCGGTGACAACCCCTGGATAGAATCCAGCACGGTGGCGATGCCCCCCGTGGGCGAATGGCCGGCCAGCACTCACCGTCTGGTCTCACACGTGGGGAATGGGCACTTGGGCCGGGTGTTAACGGCCTCAGGGGAGAGGAGAAAATGGCAAGGCGCGGAGAAAAGACCGGATAAGCCAAATCCAGCAGGACCCGACTCCATCCTACATCCGGCCGATAGGGGGATTAGGGAGAGTGGTCCTTCACGCTCACCCCACCCAAGACATGTCCATCCCTGTTCCCCAGGAGCACGAGATTATCACTTCCCCTGTCCACCTCCTGAGGAGGAACAATAAAAGGGCAGATCGTCCTCTTAAAATAAATACAGATGTTTCTTAAAACCCCAGCTCGGGCCAGGGGAGAGGAGGAGAGAAAACGGGAAGGAAACAAAGTTAGTGAAAAATAAAAAAAAATTGTTTTAAAGTCCCGATTAACCTGCCCCTATTTACATCCTCACCAACCCCACTGTGGGGCGAACACAGGGGGAAAGGGAGACTGAGGAACAGCCCACTCAGCAATAATGTCCACGAGATGGGAATATTCCCCACTTTGGGATCCGGCAGAGTGACAAAATGGGAACTACGGCCAACAAACCAAGCTGGTGGAGCAAGAGCACGCTGCTCTCCTCCCCCGTCACGGGTTGTGGGAGAGGATGAAGCATTTGATCAGATGTTGTCGCCCCCAGATCTTACCCACTCAAACATTCTGAAGCCAAGAAAGATGTGAGAGTGGCATCTGGCGACGGGAGACATTCCCCGCTGGAATCCACAGCTGGCCAGCGGTTATCGGTGGAAGCTTCAGGATCGAAGATCAACCGGCCTATTAAAGCAGAGCGCCAGTCCGTGCAAAGAAACAGGCTTTGCGGCCTACCTGACTCGGAGCCTGAGGGAGCAGCAATGCTGGCCAGCTCCAGACCATGGGAACGGAGCAAAGTCAATCGCTGTCCTTTAAAAACCCAGCATTCCTGACTTAAGGCCTGAGGAAATCCTCATGTGCTCACTGAGCTGACAAGTTATCCTGAAGATCGTATGTCGGCAGGAATGTGTTCTGCGAGCCAGAAATTCCCACTTTGTAAACCAAGGTGTTAGCAGTGGCTCAGTGGGTAGCACTCTCGTCTTTGAGTCAGAAGGTCACGGGTTCAAGCCTCCGTCCAGATTTGAGCACATAAATCCAGGCTGACGCTCCAGTGCGGTACTGAGGGGAGAGTTGCACTGTTGGAGGTGCCGTCTTATGGATGAGACGTTAAACTGAGGCCCCATCTGTCCTCTCAGGTGGACGTAAAAAATCCCATGGCACTATTTCAAAGAAGAGCAGGGGAGTTCTCCCTGGTGTCCTGGCCGATATTTATCCCTCAACTAACATCACTAAAAAACAGATTATCTGGTCATTATCGCAATGCTATTTGTGGGATCTTGCTGTGCGCAAATTGGCTGCCATGATTCTTACATTACAACAGTGACTACACTTCATTAGCTGTAAAGTGCTTTGGGACATCCTGATTGTCCCTGTGGGAAATGGCTGTTGACGATCATATTTTAAAACTGGGGAGACCGGGATAAAAATCCCAGGGTGGCAGTTTGAGAATTTGATTTCACTTTTGAAATAAAAGCTGAAAATAAAAAGCTGGTAGGTCAAAGTGACCAGGATGCTGTTGGATTGTCGTTAAAAACCCAACTGGTTCACCAATGTCCCTTTAGGGAAGGAAACCTGCCGCCCCTACCCGCTCCAGAATATACGTGATCCAGTCCCACACCAACCTCTTGGCTGCCCTCTGAAGAGGCCTCGCAAACCACCCATTTACAAAGAATAAAATCCCTCCCTAACAGCACTGTGGGAGCACTTTCACCACATGGTTCAAGGTTGCGGCCTTGCCACCTTCTTGGGGCAACTAGGGACGGGCAATAAATGCCGGCCTTGCCAGCGATGCCCACATCCCCAGGATGAATTTAAATAAAAAGTGCCAGGGATTGACAATGAGTTGGTATGGGAATGTTTGGTTGCTGCCTGGTCACACTATTATTCCCCTTGGCCTGTTGTCCAGCTTGTGTTGACATTGTCTTGTCCATCAACAGACCGCCCAAAGTGTCAAACTGTGATCGCGAGGGGAGAGAGGGTGGGCCGAAGGGCAGTCGGGCTGCCGGCTGATTCTAGGTTCACCGCTTTCCTCACCATTTTATCCCCCCGTCCCTGTCCAAGTGGTGGGTCTCGTTGGGGGTACAGTTGGCGCTGCCCTGGCAACCTTCCACTGCCCCGTCCCCGTTGACCAGTCTTTGCCCAGGCGGTGAACGCCAGTGAGCTATTCAACAGTGGAGTGACGTCGCGGTAGAGCAGGAGCCCGTGACCACCGCGGCCGAGCGGCTTTCCCCCAACCGAGATTGGTTAATATGCAGCAGGAAACAGAACCGCCATCTTGTGACCCACGCCACTCTGTGCCACTCTGGGTGCCGCCTTTACCCATCGAGCCTTCGGGGAGCTCGGGTTTCAAGTTTCACTTCAAACAGTGCCCGGTGCTCCCGGACAAAAACTGATTCCCCAATTATTCAGTGCACAGGCTCAAAGTCCCACGTGGCGTGCGAGGAGTGACTGAGGGGCATGATTCCTTCTCTTGGGCCCCTACTTTAAATCCTTACAGATTAGCAGAGGAAAATTTAGTGCGGGACCCTCTGAGGGACAGTATTTTAGGTTTTAGTCAAGCCCCAGTCCAGAGACTTGAGCACTCGATCTAGGCCGACACTTCAGTGCAGTGCTGAGGGAGTGCTGCACTGTCGGGGATGCCGGATGAGATGTTAACCTGAGGCCCTGCCTACCTGTTCCTGTGGTTCGGGTGGATGTACCAGATGCATTTAAGGGGAAGCCCGATAAACACATGAGGGAGAAAGGAATAGAAGTTTATGTTAATAGGGTGAGACGAGGTGGGGAGGGAGGAGGATCGTGTGGAGCATAAACACCAGCATAGACCTTTTGGGCCGAATGGCCTGTTCCTGTGCTGTAAATTCTATGTCGATCCCATGGCACCATTCCGAGACGGGCAACATGTGTCCGACCGGCGTTCCTCCCTCAACCAACACATCAACATCTCACTCGTCTCTTGCTGTTTGCGCTCAAAATGGCGGCCATGTTTGCCTCCATACGTCACTCCATTCCAAAACACATCCCTTGTGTGTAAGTGTGGTGAGAGATTGTACAAGTTGCTATTTAGTGCAAGGGTGTCTTTTAAATGGAGGCTGAAGTTTGCCCAGTCTGTGGTTCGTGCCTCATTCACTCGCGTCGGGTGAAACTTTGCCGATTACTGGGCGTTGGCTCGTTGGATGGATTGGTGGGGGGGGGGTGGGGGCGGGGAGATGGGGAAGGTCAGAGATTTCAAAACGTACAAGATCCGGCCTAGGCTGGAGAAATGTGTCGAGGGTGCCCCCCCACCCCACCCCGAGCAGGGTGTCGAGGGTGCCCCCCCACCCCACCCCGAGCAGGGTGTCGAGGGTGCCCCCCCACCCCACCCCGAGCAGGGTGTCGAGGGTGCCCCCCCCACCCCACCCCGAGCAGGGTGTCGAGGGTGCCCCCCACCCCACCCCGAGCAGGGTGTCGAGGGTGCCCCCCACCCCACCCCCGAGCAGGGTGTCGAGGGGTGCCCCCCCACCCCACCCCGAGCAGGGTGTCGAGGGTGCCCCCCCACCCCACCCCGAGCAGGGTGTCGAGGGTGCCCCCCACCCCACCCCGAGCAGGGTGTCGAGGGTGCCCCCCCACCCCACCCCGAGCAGGGTGTCGAGGGTGCCCCCCCCACCCCACCCCGAGCAGGGTGTCGAGGGTGCCCCCCACCCCACCCCGAGCAGGGTGTCGAGGGTGCCCCCCCCACCCAACCCCGAGCAGGGTGCCCAGTCAAACACCGCTGTAATAGCTGAAGTCGGTTGTGCAGTTCTTCTGACTCAGCAGATGGGTTGGGGGCGAGGGAGAAGAGTGTCGATACTTTACAGGAATATTCAAGAGTAGAGCTGTCCCTGGAATAATCTATGGGGAAATGCGTCCAGTGAATTGTTGGTGATATATTTTTTTTTAAATTAAAAAAAACAAAGATTCAAGTTGTGAAAGTAAGCTGGGAGATGGTGACCTTTCACCTTTCGGACCAGGGTTTAAATCCAGCCAAGTGGAGGGAGGACGGTCTGTCTGTCGGGTGATTGGGTCCTCTCTGAAATGAGGTCGGGCGGAGTCTGTCCAGTGTCAGTGGGCACAGGTACAAAACTGCCCACAGTTAAATACCAAGATGGCAGTGTCGTTTGGACCGTCAAGATCGCTGATGTGGGAAATGGAATCCATCGTCCTGATGCTGTGGGTCAGGGCTGTGCACAGGTTGGGCCACAGGTCAGTGAGAATCAAAGACCCCCCGCCCCCCCATGCTGAACGTCCCTGTCCTGCTCCCACACTCTCCGCTCCCTGCTGACCTTTACTTCACCAGGTGAACCTTTCAGCCTCTTCCAACTTCCTGCTCCTGAAAGGTGCTTCCTGATTGGTGGGAAATACTGCTCCTTGATTGGTTTAAATGCACCAATCAAGAAGCAGCTTGAATAACTCTCACGACCCAAGGACTTGAACAAGTCAGGAGGCAAACGGAGGGAGGGGCCGCCGGGGGGGGGGGCCAATGGGCCACGTGTTGGACACCGCCACCATCACTAAAACTAATTATATGCTCATTTATCACACTGCTATTTGTGGGAGCTTGCTGTGTGCAATTTAACTGCCGCATTGCCCTTTATTATAACAGTGACCACACTTCAAAAAGTATTTCATTGGCTGTAAAGTGCTTTGGGGCGTCCTGAGGTCGTGAAAGGCATTATATAACAACAACAACAATTTGTATTTATATAAAGCCTTGAATGTAATAAAATGTCCTAAGGTGCTTTACAGGAGCGATTATCAGGCAAAATTTAACACCAAGCCACGTAAGAAGATATTACGACAGGTGGCCAAAAGCTTGGTCATAGAGGTAGGTTTTAAGGAGCGTCTCAAAGGAGGAGAAAGAGGGAGAGAGGCGGAGAGAGGGGGGAGAGAGGGGGAGAGAGGGGGGAGAGAGGCAGAGAGAGGCGGAGAGAGGGGGAGAGAGGGGGAGAGGGGGAGAGAGGCAGA